>NC_039265.1:19608108-19751284 GCF_003368295.1 Carassius auratus
TTTAGGAACTGCCTAGAAAGACATGCTGATACCCACAGCTTTTTGTGATTATGAGGGGCCCTGAGAACAGTGGAATTGTCAAGGAGGCTCTAATTTTAATTCATATTTTGTCCTTATAAACAGATCACCCCAAAATGAAAATGTACTCATCCTCATGTTCTAACAAATCTGTTGTCTTTTATTTAAGAACACATCCATCCACCCATCACAAATGACGATTAGCCAACTTTAATACTGTCTTGATCATTTTTTCTTCTTTCTATTTTGGCAGGTGGAGATTCCAGCTGTATATGAGGTACATTATTTGTTTGTTAGATATTGGCAACACAACAAATCTCCAGAGAAATTTTGGGATAGCTGCTCTTGAATATCAAGATAATTGCTCTCAAATTGCTTCTGAATTTTTCAGCGTTCTTAACATTGTTTATAAAAAGAGCCTATGACTCACGCTGTGCACCTGCTAGTATTTTGCGGTAACCTTGCTATGCTTGTTCACTCACACTTCATTATTTTCATTAGAATAACAGCACCCTGCAGCTTCTGTGGTTTAATGTAGTGTACTTTATGAAGCATCTGGAGGCTCCGCCGAGGCTGTTGCTTTGTTGTGTATGGCAGTTATATTCAGGGAAATAACGTGGTGTAAAAATGTGTTTAAAGTAGATATTGATTTGGCATTTCATCCAAAGTGGACTAACAGGCACATTCTTTCAAACAACCTTTTAAGTACCCTAAAAATTCTGGCGTTATTTACTCACCCTCATGTTGTTCCAAAACTGTATGACTTTCTTTCTTCTGTGGTATATCAGCATTCTTCAGAATATCTTATTTGTGTTCCACAGAAAAAAAATTAAGGCTTATATGTTTAGAATGACATGAAAGTGAGAGTTAAAGTGTTGGCTTGACAAAGGCTCATTTGAAAATTTAAAGATTATGTGTCTTGCAGACAGAGAGAATAAACGGATAGAATGCTATATATACTGTAGGTGTTAATTGGTAGAACACTAATTTCCCAGGATGCACTACTTGTGTTGAATTACTTTGAATTTTTATATAGTAAACTCCTTGTCATTCCGATTCAGATGTAAATTCTACAGTATTCTTGTGTGGTGTAGCCATTTCAATTTCTGAAGATAAAACAAAACAAAACTCATTAACACAATGGACACTAAACTACAACCAAAATGTACTTGCATCTCATAATTCCTAATCAAATTCTAAAGAATAGTGTGTGTTTCTTCCAAAACAATCTAAGTTCTATCATTCACACTCTTTCTGTATGTGTGTGTGACCATTGAACAAGATTCTTGTTGAGAACCACTCAATTTCACTTAGATCCCACAGGTACGGAATCATCCTCTGAGCCATCGAAGGCAGTTATCCAAAAGTGGCGCAACAGTCGGTTCTCAAAAGCCAATAGAGGCCTATTATGGCAGAAATTCAGCTGCTGTTCTACACTTTACAAATAACAAGGCCCAGATGAAATCATTCACATAGCCGCTCCAAACTCTTCCTGATTTAAAGTTGATTTAACATCTGTTTACATGAGAAAGCTCTCAAAACTCCAATATTTTCAATTTTATAGAAAGTCTGAGAACACGAAAGACCTGTTGGGGATTTAGGTTGGATCTCCAGTATTCTGTGTTCTCATCTATTATTCAAAGTAAAGCAAGAAATGTTGTGCCGTCCAGCTGTGGAGTTTTACTGAGCCTGAGCATGCAGAGCAAGCAGGTGCACTGACATAACCATAAAGCCGGCTGTCCTATTGAACTCAAGTACTCAGCAATCCCCACCACCTGCCTTACTCTTACCATTATTTGTGTCTGCAGCCCCATTAATGAAATCCAAAAGCAAAAGTGAAAAAAAGGACTGTGAATTTCAGGCCTTATTATATGAGAGGAAAACATTCATTATATGATTATGTAGGTACACTACCTTTCAAAAGTTAAAATAAGTTTTACTTCTTCTATAACCATACTAGGCTGTCTGACCAAACCACCTACTCATTCAAGAGTGAGACCTAAGGGTGTATTTTTTATTCTATTTTATTATTATTCTATTTGTTTTTCTTCACAGAAAGAGAGCAAACCTATGAAACAATAATTGCATTACAGTTATTGCACCTGTCTTGTTTACTGCATTTGATCTGCCTGCAAAAATGTGAGTGTCATAGACAAAGCAAGAAAAAAGAAGCATGCAAGAAACTTTTAATAAGGTCGAGCTCCACACACCTCCATGTGTGATTGTTTATGAGCAATTTCATCCTGTGAAAATAATTAAACCACATTTAATTCCACCAGAAAATATGTCCCCAGGTGACCATTTTGTAAGATGGGAGATAAATAAATGAAAGGGCATAAATCCTGAAAATGTGTTTAATTAAAACATGCAAGCATGGCAAGTTAATCAGTGAAACAATTATGCGGGCGTGAAAGAGCATTAATGTGAAAGCAATTTCAACAATATCTTGTTGCAGAAGGGTTATATATGTCTCTCTGTGTGTACGTGTGTGATGGTCTAGCAAACAAACTCATGCACTAA
The DNA here is from genome assembly GCF_003368295.1 of Carassius auratus. Lineage (NCBI taxonomy): Eukaryota > Metazoa > Chordata > Actinopteri > Cypriniformes > Cyprinidae > Carassius > Carassius auratus. The sequence continues at coordinate 19,610,647 of NC_039265.1, forward strand.
TATGCATGTACATTTACACACATCTGTGTAATTTTCAAATTCTGTAAGCTTCTTTTAAAGCACGTATTATGGCATTATGGCAAACTAATAAGTTGCACTGTCTGTGAAATAGCAGATGTTCTCCAATGGCAACAGAGGGAAAACATTCACATGAGGAGTCAAAGCAAACAGCCACAATCACTAGCATTTATTTCAGAATTAGGCACAGTACTGTAACATATGGATAATTAAGACTCATCAATGCCTTATTTGCTATACCTATCAAACCAGACTCGGGTTCCAGAGCTCAACTGGTTCATGTGCAAGTGTGAATGTAAGATTGTATTGAGTTTCTTTCTTCTGTTGAACACAAAAGAAGATATTTTGAAACTGGTAACCAAACAGTTGGCATTAGCCTAGAATTTTTCCCCCTTACTACGGACGTCAACTGTATGGTTACCAACATTCTTCAAAATATCATCTTTTGTGCTCAACTGGTTACCAACATTCTTCAAAATATTGTCCTTTGTGTTCAACAGAAGAAAGAAACAACTAATGGGTGAGTAAGTGATGGTAGAATTTACATTTTGGGGGTTTAACTAAACCTTTAATGCCAGACTGTCCAGCTGTTGTATAATTGTAAACACATTTCAGCCTTCTAGTGGGTGTACTTGCTTATACATCACACTTTCAAAAAAAGCACCATTCATAAACACACAAACACACACAGGCCTACTCGCACTAAAGATAATTACCCTGGCTTCTTATTAGATTAACACCGCTCCATAAAAACACATCTGCATATTGCGCTGATGCTATTAGCTGCGTGCCTCATCCTTAAATACGTCCTGCACAGGTCCTCACAGAGTCTTCAGGACTTTCTTGCCAGAGCCTGTGCAAACTCATTTTGTAATTGAGGGGAAAACATGTCCCTGTGCAAACAGACCTCCCACACACCTATAAAACACTCTCACTGCTAATGAGAGGATGAGCTTCAGAAACACTGAACACACAGAGGAGAACTCACACAGGACACATTCCAGCATCGTTGCCATGGTCACCTCATATGGGCAACCAATTACCACAAGTGCACGAATCATGATTATATACACCACAGGTCCTCAAGTGTTTTGAGGAGTGACCGCATTAGGAAAAAATGTGTGATCTCAAACGTTTTATCTGGGCCTTATTAAGATTTGTGCCTATGTTGGATGTTTCCTGAAAAAATAGCGATTATAAACTTCCTCCTGGAGGAGAAAAATTAGCTGTTAACTGAAAAGCAGGTTCGTTGTATTGTAAAGGCAGGCACACAATTTATGTCACAATATTTTGGATGCCAAAACTCATCTAATTTGAACACGAAACCATGGCAACTGTGTCAATTATATGGGAAACACATGAACAACGTAACATGCTCCAAACCTTTTTCTATAATATACTGTTGGATCCAAAAGACTGGTACAACAATGAGAAATCTTTAAAATCTGATTCAAACCTGTAAATAAAATGTAAAGAGATAAGGACTATTCACACCAAAAATTATAACTGTAAAGATAACTATGATGGTAATTATATCATCATCCACACCAATGCAGGATAACATTCTGTTTATTATAAGCACACGCTGCAGTTTGGTCATCTGCAGCTTTAAATGCTCAAGCTCTTCAAAACAATATGGATTCTGATTGGCTCTAAATGTTTTTATCAATCATCGGCTGGAAAAGAAATAGCTGTGAAAGTGATTCCAATGATATTGTTCCTCTGTGCTGTTATCATTATCGTAGTGGCAAGGACTCTGATACATTTTTTTTTTTTTTTTTACTTAAAATCTTTAACATCATAGTTATTGTCCTTGGTGCAAACAGTCCTTTACACTGAAAAAAAAAGTTACCTAAAAGAAACTGATAACATCTATTGTAAATTAAGAGCAAAAAGTTTATTGTACTTTATTTAAACCTTCTGTTTAAACAAAAGAAAGATCAGATATTTGCTTATTTGTTAAATAACTTACAAATAGTTTTAAATCTGAAATTTTTCTTAATAATTTTACATTAAAATGTTCTTTTGTTTACATTTTGGTCTATGCTGTAAAAAGAAAAAAAAAAGTTACCTTGAAGAGCAAAGTTTTTTTTTTTTTTTTTGTCATGTCACTCAAATTTACATTATTTATTTATTTATTTTATTTTATTTAAAAATGTAAACAAACAAACAAATAAATAAATAAATGTACGAGTGGTCTCATGTTTTTGGACCCTGCTGTTGCAGATAATACAATTCTCACAATTTTCTATCATACAATGCATCGCAATGGTATGAAAATTGTTACATTTTTCAGAGATCATTGTTCTTTCCGGAGGATGTGTTCTCATATTCTTAATTTAAGCAAAAGTATCTTCCACATACTGTAATCATAAATTCACAGCAGTGCCTCTGCCGATGGAGGAATACTAAATTGTGTCCAGCCAACCAGAAAATTGAAGCGGTTTATTAATTGTAACAAATGTAATTAGTATCTTAACACTTTCCAAATGGATTCTCTTTTTTTATCAAGTTATGGGAACATTCAGGTTGGTTTATCACACCCAGATAACACAGCCATAATTTAACCTAATGTGTTAGAAAGCTTTGCACATTTAAATAAGCACTGCTAAAACAGAGTCATGTCTTCGGGTAGAGACTGTCATAACATTGGTGTACTTGTTTCTCTCAATTTAAGCATTATAATTTTAATTTCAGTGTATTGTTATATACTTGAATAGCTGAAAACAGCACTATTCTGCTATGCAGAATGCTGCTTTTTGTTTGAAAGGTCTCTGTAGCATTTGGACTCGATGTAGGAAGAGGAGATGGAAAGAGGAAAGGATGAAAGGAAAGAGAAGGGATCGATGTGAAACGGTAATACAAGCGCACCTTCTGAACTTCAGCTGTGCTGTTCCCTTATAAAACAAAAATATATTGCAATATATTGGAAAATATCATGTAATATATTAGGCATATATTCTTATATGTATTTATATTTTTGCAATATATTGCAATATATTAAAAGCGGCAATCGTTTGTATATTTTGCAATATATTATATAATATATGTATCATCAATATATTATTAAATGTATTCAAATATATTAAATATTAGAAAATAAAAAGGGAAAATAATATATTATAATATACCACAATATATTTTAAGAAATATATTGGTAAATATATTTTCCTTTCATAAGGGTTGACACACATACACACACGCAGACACACAACAATATCCATACATTCAAGTGTGTGCGCACGCCCTGCGTACAGCTTATCCCTTACGTATGTCATTGATCATGTGTGTATATGTGAATTGTCTGTTATCTCGCTTGTGATTGAGCCAGAGTACTTTGTTTGTGGATAATGGACTTTGGCAGGCAGAGGGTGATTGCATAGCTCCATATGCATGTGTGATAATGAGTGAAGACAGATGTAGTGTGCAGAGACTGATCAGGGGCATCGGGGTCTTTAGATAGTCAATAAATCTACCACAGAGCTGTAAGAGGTCCATTACCCTCCAACAGCAGATAAAACCTCCCCTAAAGATTGTTCTGGAAAGAATTTGACCCATGACCCTGTTTATTGGGCTTTCACTGATTTAATTAGAATCACCAAGGGCTAAAAACCAAAGTCACTACAGTTTATAGAATGGTCGCTAATGTGAATGTACAGATGTGCTTTTTAGAAACTTGGTTACTCTCAAAATATACCAATGTGTAATAAAACAGTTCTGCATTTCTATTTGAACTAGAAGCCATGGCATTTTATTAAACCAAACCATTTTTTGCAATTATAATTTAAAATCAATTATGAAGGAAATTGGTATCCCAGGTTTGTTCAGCATGCTACTTGTACACACAATTACCGCTCGCCATACAGTCTGCTCTTAATTTGACTATAAATTATACATCGGTAATAGCTCATATATTATGTTGTTTACCAATCTGTGAAATATTTGAGAAGGTTAGTGGATTTGAATTATATGTTATCCGAACCCAACTCTCCAAGTGTTGCTTAGCTGTAATTTTTTTTTTTTTTGAAATAGTTAAATTATTAGTAAAGTATGATGATATTTTAAAACTGCAATACGTTAGTATAAATTATTTTGTCAAAAAAGTGGTTTTAATTAATTGAAATAGAATAAAATATAGTTATTAAATGAACAAGAAAATCTTTTATTTAGCAATAGTGAATTAACTAGATCAAAAGTAATAAAGACATTTATAATGGATTTAGATTTTTGAATTAATACTATTCTTTTGAACTTCGAATGTGATTGCGTTTATGTAAATATTTTTTAGAAACATAACTGAATTAAATCTGAATTCACAATGCCGTTCTGGTTCTTGGCAGTGATGCATTAGCTCGGACCAGTGGGGTTTGATTCCAGCGTTTGGATTGAAACTTGTGAGCCATCAATCATTTATATATGCATTTATACATTTAGAGGACACTTTTATCCAAAGCGACTTGCAAATGAGGACTGCAACAACAATTTATCCTAAGGAGGCAGATACATTAGAATTGCTGAAATGCAAAGTTCCAACATTGCTCAGAGATGAAAGTGAGAAACAGTTGATGAATCAGTCATCTGGAGGAAACAACAGACAACTCTCCCCTGCCAGTTCTGTAATATCAAGTCTTATTGTCTAAACTTCCTTGTGCGCATAATAATAACCTAAGACATCAACTGGGCAAGAATAAAAGGTTTTTGTTATACAAACTCTTTTTGTGTCACAATTCAGAATCTGGGGATATTCAAATGTAAGCCATAAGTCTAATAAATGTATTTAATTTAAGGATTTTAAACATCTTTCATATGTATTTTTTCTGTTATCAAAATCCCTTTCTTTGAATCACTGCTGCTAAATAGTCAGTGATAGACAGAATCTACAGTTTGTGTACAGTAAAGTAATTCAGAAAGCATCTGATCACTTGCCAAGTTGTCTCTTGATATATGTGTTTTGAAGTTTGTGTCACACTTCTAGATTTATTCTGCCGTGTTAATCCTTCAGGATATGTATGGTGTCAAATGTGAATTTACATTTGGAGCTTTAATAAGAGCTGATGTTATTAGTCTATGAGGCTCTATTCCATTGGCCCGAGGTGGTTGGAGCAGCTGTGCTGACTACATCTGTCACCTTACTTATCAGGCACTGCAACAAGTTAAGAGGCAGTTAGTGTCACACAACTAAACTTTCATCAGCGAAAAAATCTGGTCCAGATTGCTTTTTATTCTGGCTAATTAATAATATCCTGCTTTTCAAACTTTGTGATACCTTGTGTGGGAATCAACTTCCTAAAATGTAGTGGCAGCTAAATAATTTAAAGACCCATTTATAATGTTTGAAATGTAATTAAATTATTAATAAAATTAAAATATTAGATGAAAATCTTGCCTGGCCAACTAACTGAAGAACAATAATTTTAAGTTGCATTAATAAATTACTTAACCTAAAGCTGGAATAAAAATAAATTAAAGCTGCATATAAATATTTAAGAAATATATAAAAAGACTATTAAATTATTAAACTAAAATTCAAATAAATTCAAATGAAAATGTACAAATAAAAGCTCATATTAACATTAATAAATACCATTATAAAAATAAATCATGTTAATTAATATAATCTATAAATACGACAGAATATAAATAATACTAAATACTGATTATGTTGTTCCCAAAATTATAACATTACTAAAAGCAAAGCAAATTCTATTGTTAAACACTTTTTTTTTCTGCCTACTATTATTAGTTTTACTGCATACACTCCGGTTTTAAAATCTCTAGTTAAGTACTGTTTTAAAGATTTGACTGTAGTTTAACTAGCTAAAATTAGGAGTTGTTTTTCTCAGAGTGTAACTGACACTTTTAGTCAACGCTTTCCATTTTTGTGTCATTATGCATCAGATGGTCGATGACTGGCCTGTGGGCGGTCCATCTGAGACCAAGAAGTCAGTTTGCCAAGGTACATCTCAGAGTAAATCACTGAATGTAATTCTGAGATCATTTGTTGGCACAGCTGCTGCAGGGTTGAAATACTTCTATCGAGCAAACTATCATTGGCAATGCTGTGGGAATATAAAAATTTGGCAGAGCTTCACACAGTCCGTCTTACGTATTAAGTAAGGCGACCTGAACTCTTTTCTGTGCCAGTTCTTTGGTATGTTTCCATAAAGCAGCCTAAAGCCACTGTCATCATAAGTTCTATCACCACAGATCTCATTTCTCACACATCCAAGCACAGGGTGCACCGTAGGCGCACTGCATAAGTCAAAAGTATGAAAGTCAGAGAAGATGATTGACAGGCCTAGATGGATCAGAATGATTAAACGGGTCAGTTTTGATCACTCTAAGCACAACATCCACTCTCCACCCATTCTTTCCAGTGAAATCACTATATAACCGCAAGGGAAAACTGGCAGCAGAAAGTCAATTCCTCTGGAGGTTGTGTCTACTGATATTTATGAGGGCTAGGCGATGCTGTACTTCCATCTCCCTCGCAGGTATGCCAGGGTTAACGGCAAAAGCATCAAAGAGAGGTCGGTTTATCAACAGCACTTTGCATCTCAGATATCATCAGTTAATGTGCAGAGTGCAGTTATAGCATGAGTGAATACATTTGCAAGTCTGGAAGGGCGGATTTAATCTACATCGGTTTTATCTAGTAAACCATGTGTATGCATTTGGCTAGCTATCCTGGAGCATAAAACAACAATTGTGCTGGCATAGAAAAATCGTTACACTGACCAGTGGAATAAAGTGGTTATTTGGCTTCTCGCTCTGTAATGAGTGGAGGGCGTAGCACTTTCGGCTTTCAGAAGGTTTATGGATAAATGCTTTTTTTGTTGCATGGGGATCGTTCCATCAGGGTCAATGGACATTAATGACCAGAGGAGCTGTGAAGCATGCATCATGGAACAGCACTTTAACTGCTAACACAGATTTCAATCCGTGACAGATATTGGTGACTGTAGATCAGGAAACAGGAACGCACTGTAGATCAACCGTAATCCATTAATGTGGACATGCAGGCTAATGTATGTGGGTAACAAATTAGGGCTTCAGGTTCTCACTTTTGGTCGCTGAAATGGGTTTTAAAGGAATACCCAGTGTTTAATTAATACAAGTTAATCTCAATTGGTAATTTTTATAACAAAAAAAGTTACAATAAATGAATAAGTGTGTGTGTGTGTGTGTGTTTGTGTATGTGTGTGTGTGTGTGTGTGATTGTGTTCCATTCTGGGTTTAAGGCATTATGTTTTAAAATTGCATATAAACTCAAATTATGTTAACACAAATAATGTTTTTGCCTTGTGGCTATACTAATGAAACAGTGAGTATTTTAATGTTCATGGTTTTGTCCCTTTCTTGTAAGTGCCTCACAGTAACACAGAGTCTTGCTTGTTTTAAAAAAAAGATCAAAGTTAGCTTTTGTTGTAGTCATCATTATGCAACAAGTCCTTTCAATTAAGCTAATTTATATTGAACCTAGACTGTTCTTTTAAACAGTTGACACCTATGGAAAACCAATGTAAAGTACTGGCTGGGCTGTGAATACATGTGGCTTTATGCACAACATGTGTTACACTGCGTGTACACATGCAGTGTGTATAGATGTTTGGGGTTTGCACCTTTTCTGATTCCAATCATGTGACCAAGATGTATTTTAGCACACAATTCACAGGCAGAGAAACCTTTTAACTGCAACATTAGAATGTTGGATCAATACACACACATTGTTATAGTGCATCAGTCCAAAGGGACTGCTGCCAGTGTGTAGCTTGGTCTACAGGATCCACAGACTGAAACACTAAAAAACCTTTCATCAGTCCAAACTGGTGATGCACAATAATTGATGCGATAATTCTGTCATCAAATACTCATCATCATGTCATTCCACATGCTGTTATTTCATTTTTCCTAAAATACAGAAAGAGAATCTTCATGCTTTGGTTTTTCATAAAACATTATTCCATAGCTACCATGTCAAGAAAGCAAAACAGCGCCATTAAAGTAGTGTATACTACTTGTGTACTGTATTTCAAGTCCTGAATTCAAATGATAGCGATTTCAGTCTGTTAATCACACAAACTACAATATTATTAATACACTAGTCACATGGGATCACTCCTTTTTTGTTCTTTTTGGAGCCTGACAGATGTGAACACTGTTGTTCTAAGGAAAACCAGGGTCAAACTTCTCTTTTCATGTTCAGTAGAACAAAGATAGCATATGGGTTTTGAATGGAAAGTGAGAAAGTAATAACAGAATTAAAAAAAAATTAATGCACTATTCCTCTGTGTGTATCTAAATGTGTGGTATGTAGTTTGTCGTGTTTATAGTGTTGTGTCTTTTAGTGTTTGCTCCTCCAGTTTGCTGATCAGCTAACTCTCAATTACACCCACCAGTTGGTGGATGTTATTTTCCATGCATCCTTCCGAATATTTAATTCTCCAGACAGCCGGTACACTCATCAGAGCTTTGTTTCTGTACTCTCTGTTTGCGTGTTGTTCCAAAACAGTGAAGAGGTCCCTGCATGCAAAGGCGAAACCAGCATGCAATGATGTTTGAGGGGGTGGAAGAGCACTTAGCTGAATGATGGACCATTTCCCAGCTCACACTGGCATTTCTCACATCACTAGTCCTTAAAAGATAATGATATCCAACCCATTTTGCATATTGGCAGCTGGCTTTCATGCCTCCATACATCATAAGTCATTTTACCCTCTGCCCCCATGGGCAACCATTGATAACGGCTTTAAAAGTCAAAACGTATCCATACTACTGAAACAGACACACACACACACACACATAAATACATATATATATATATATATATGAAATCTGATATATGTACAGTATACTGTATGTACTCCATTCACATTTCAAAGCAAGAGAATAAGAAAGAAAACATTTTTGTGTTCACTTGTCATTGCATCTGTGAAAATGTAGTGCTATTCTCTTTGTGGTTTCAAGACGGAATGCTTCACAGCATTCAAGCAAATATAGATGAAATGTCAAGTTGCACAGGGAAACAATCAAACTAGACATTCTGTTGTGAATGGAGGAAAACGTTGGACTTTCCATCTGGAACATTCCAGAGCAATGTGGTGCCAAGGGCCCATGGTAGTTGATTTTGGCACGTAGTTGAGGTGGGCATTTACCCTAAGTAGTAATCTTAGTGAATCTTGTGGCATAATATAGGTAAATGTATTGATTTATTTTTTTTAAATTTGCATACATTTGGTCTTGTTTTGTGTTGAGAGAACACTTAGAAACTCTGTTGACACCCTCTTAAGTGCATTTCCGTTTACACTTGATGGACTGACTGGCTCTAACACACATTTTATCATCTCTGCCCAGTGTGCCATGGGGGCCTTGCATAGTTCTGACAGACTGCCTGCCAAAGAGCGAGCTAAGCCAAGGCTAGCAGATGCTAACTGGTTGAGCTGAACACAAATGAAATCCAGACCCCCTGTATGAGTGAATATCTCCTATTTCTTGCCCCCTCTATTTTTCAAATTATTCAAGTTCCTCTTTTGAAAAAATACAGTGGCCATATCATAGTAATAGTATCAGAAAGTTTGCAAAATTCCATGCAACGCTATGTATTATTATTATGGACCATTACTTTTAATAGTTATTTATTATTATTCTGTGTTATTTCTAATTCAATTAAAATATATGCCATTGCTTTACCAGTGCCCATTTAATTGAATTAAAAATTTTGTTTTTAAAATTGCACAAAAATCCAATAATGGCCAATAAGACAAGCATGCAAATCGCTACGCCACCTAGTTTAGCAAATTGCTGCAAGAGACTTTGTGACCAGTGAGTGAATTTTGTACCTGGTTAATGGTATATTGAACTTGGGGTCTTTAATTATGAACGGTGGAAGAGCATATTCAGCAGTCAGGGTGAGGGAATCGACTAAAGTGCACGAGGAAGGAGGAGAATAATGCTGCTGACAGTGTGCCCTGGAGCAATGGAGAAGTCTATACCTCAATATTGGATCTCTGCATCATCCCGCCCCACCTCAATCAGTATTTGACCTACTGACAGCTAATACACAATTGTCAATTGGACTTTTGGGACAACGCAACTATAGCATAGTCTATGAAGAGTATGTGGGCTATTTTTATACACCATAAGACTGGTTCTAATAGGAGGTATTCCTTTAAATCAGATAAACAAAAAAATCTCAGTGGTGTTTGTGCTACCATACTGTTCCTGTGGTGAAAGAAAAAGGAAAAAAAAAAAACTATAGTTTCTCTTAAGTGTCAAATAGGAAATACAGATAAAAACCAGCTAAGGAATTGATGCAATATCTGATGCAGCGACGGGTGCATTTATTAATTTAATTTTTCACAAAGTGATTTCCATTTCAAACAGAATTGAGGACAAGAGGGCTCACCCTGCTTGCTGCTCATGAACCTCACAGGAAACACAGCTGATGGAGTGTCCATTTGCATGAGAGAGAGGTTAGAGCGATGAGAGTGCGTTAAGAGGGATTGAATAGTGTTTGTTCAGAGTCAGTAAGTTCAGTGTTGCAGTCTTCCCTATTCTATAACCTTTTATCTCAACTTCACACTCGTCTCTAACTGTACCTTTGCTACCTTTTATTTCAACATATATGTGTTATACTTAAACCATCAGTGGTGATATGTCTGAAAGCCCCGTTAGGACACATTTGCCTTGACCCACTTGAACTCTTCTCTCATTAGCATACTTTGTGCTAAGCAGTCCCCGCATTAGATCCTCTCTGTCATGTTCTCTCTGTCTCACTCTCATACAAAGAAATCTTTAAGAAGCTATGTCATAAGTATTCTTAGTATGATCTGAAGGTAAAAGTAAATTCTTTCTGACCTTTCTCTTCGCTTATCTTACATAATTGTGTGACCTTTCCAAAGACTGTCATTAAAATTTCACACAGCGTTGTCATACATCTCCACTGCATGCAGATATTGAGTACACCTTTTGTGTTCTGAGGTGTCTATGGAATAAATGCATCATTATTGTAAGTATAGAGAAACAGTCTATGATACCATATGCAACTTTTAGTTTCACTCTGTTTTTCCAAAAGCTTTGTAATATCGTGCAACTCATAAATTATGTCAAGTGTGTCCAAACTATTGACTTGTGTATATGGATCTTTATGTGACATCTTGAGCTATCCCCTTACTACATCCATAAGAGAGCCAGACGGCAGCCTTTTGCAAAGCTCCTGGTCCATGAAAGTAGTCTGGACCATGCAGAGAGCCATGTGAATTCCAATAAGATGAGTGAGAAGACAGTTGCAAGAGCCGTTTAATCTTGCTCAGGTTCAGCTTAATCCTACTGAGGCTGTTTTAAGCCTGCATGTATTGTGGGATAGGAACAGTGAGTCCTTTGCCCAAGCGCTACATTGGCGGAATGGTGGAGATGTGAAGACAGCGCACATTCTTATGAGCCCCACAGATGAAATAAACATGAAAAAAAAAAGATTAGGACTTCCTCAAGAAGAGTCAATCCTCACAAAGGCCACTACATTGTGACCGTCTGCATGAGAAATGGAAAAAAAGACAGGAGCCCTATGTTTAAAACCCCTACAATCCCTTTTTCTGCCTGTGAGGGAAATTTAGGATTTTTAGCAGTCATTACTCCAGTTCCACATCACAACCCTTCAGAAATCATTCAAATATGCCTATTTGCTTTTCAGTAATTTTTTAAAATTGTTATTATCAATATTGAAAACAGTTTTTGCTTAAACTTTTTTTGTGGAAACCATGATACAATGTTTTCAGGACTCTTTAATTAATAGATAGTTCAAAAGAACAGCATTTTATTAAAATATAAATCTTTTGTAACAATATATGTTATATTTGTCACTTTTGATCAATGCATCCTTGCAGAATTATTATTTTTTAATGATCCCAAATATGTAATGAATGTATATATGTATTTTATCAATACATGACAAAAAGACTCTTTTAGCAGACCATTGCTCTTATCTTTGAAAACTTCAGGCACATACAGGAATAGATGGAGTTAGGTAATTGGATTGTGTTCAGATAAGGATCCTCAAACCCTTGGGCCCTCATACAGATTTCAAATGTAGGCTGGGGTGTCAACAACAGTTACGGAATTGAATGGATGGAGAGATGGCAGACGTCAGGACTAAAGGACATCTAATCAGTAGAGGTTTTTCATACCTGCCTTCTTCTAATCTCATTGGCTAGATGAGAAGTGCTGAGGATGAGAGGGAAATTCTGATAACCATCTCAAAAGCACTAAGTAAACTTAGACTTTAGCACCAAGAACTATTGAGGGTCAGAGACCATGAAGAAAAGAAAGAAAATGCAAAGCGGTTCAGGGATGGAACGAATAGGTTGTCTCTCATTTTTGCTGTCAACACATTGAGCAAATAAAGTGGCAAGAAACATCTTAGTCTCGTTAAGTCCTTCAAAAGGTCACTGTAGAGGAGCACAGCAGTGCTAAACTCAATCCAGTGTCAATAAAGATTACCTTCATTGATTACAGCACAGCATGCAGTGCCAGATTAAATGAAATATGCATGTAGAAAGTATATGGGTTTAACAATTTCGACTTTTATAGCGACATTAAATGGCCAGTGCCAGCCTTTTCTATCAGGGGTGTAGTGTGTGTGTTGTATATAATATGTATAAACCAAGTAAAATTACAATTTGTCACTTGGCAGTCAGTGATCAATGTGCACCTTCATTGTATTCAAAAAGGCAGTTTTGACATTCTTGTATAACTCCTTTAATCTTTCTCGGGGAAAAAGGTCATATGAGTGTTGAGCGAAATGCGGATGAGTAGATAATGTCAGAATTTTCAGTGTAAAGGTGTGACTCAATTAGATTGACCAAATGTAGATATGGATGGGTAATTTCTGCTGCAGCGTTTTAGACACACTAAAAGTGAAAGTTGTAATTATACGTTTTATTTTATTTTAATGCTATTTTATTTGTTAATCACTTTAGTGTTTAGTAATTATCAATACCTACTAACATGTTGCTTTAAGATCTTAATACCATTGTGAAATAAAATTTGACACATATTTTTTTGCAATCTTTTTCATACTCAAATTAATTAAAAAGTAATTCATCACCTTTTTTTTTTTAGAGAAGCCATTTGAGGCAACAATGAATATAAATAAGGCAAAATAAAATGTGTTGTATCAAATATGCATAACGTGACATTTCATCTTCTTCTCCTCTTTGTTATTTAACATAAATTGAATACAATAGACCATAATGTAGCTGTCATGTCTACCCTTTTCAAAAATAAAACCACAAAAACAAAATGAGAAACTTAGCCTATATGTTCAGTCAAAAACGAGGTAGCTAATCTGCGTTTAGTGCATACAAGAGATAAAAAGACAAAGGGGGCAAGACAGAACACTTTTTCTGTTCTTCTGGTTGATTCTTGTGAAATGCATACAGTAAACAACATAAAGTAAAGCCAGTAATGAACTGCATGTAAGCCGCTAATGAGTCTTTCAGCACAGTGTGTACTACTGATTGTCTGTCTGAGGTGTCTACTAATTCCCAAGCATCAGTCTCAACTAACCGTTATATTTCAAAGCACATATATACTTATATAATTCCAATAATTTGTCATAACAAAGGTTGGTCATGAATCTACCATTGATCCTCATATTTGCAGATTTGAGTGATCATAAATACAGTAACACACCGGTACAGAACTTGTCCTCAGAGAGACAGTGGTCAGGAGTTGATCGATAGGTTATGTGCATCACATTGCTGCTAGGAAAGGTCGGGGGAGGCAGAGTGAAATGCCAGGAGAGTTGGCCATAACTGTAACCATCCATCTTGCCTTCCAGAGACCAGGGGATTGGGGTACAGGCAATGACAGGCTTGTGGTGTGTAATACAATGGTTCTTCTATCTCTCCGCTCAGTTTTCCAATCGCAGACAGGTCTGTTATATTTGTTATCATATTTTAATTTATTATCGTAATCACAAACACACTGGTTTGTAGTGTAGATGCATACTGCACTTTGTTATTCTTTTGTCAATTACCTATAGCAGTTAATAAACTGGAAATAGATAACCTGATGAGACAGCCTGATTATGAAGTTTTGTCTCTATTGTCCCATTACTCTTTACTACAGAATGTTTTTGCAGTGAGAACATCTAAGGCAGTGTGATAGCTGACCCTGCCTCCAAAAGTAATGTCCTCCAGCTTGACGTCTGTGAAGGCCAGTCGGCACACAGCAACCAATTAAAACGTAGAGAAGAGGTCCTGCTGCTATGGCTGATTGGCGGAGGCTCCTTCTGCGATCGGCTGCAGTAGGAGATTGGTGCTTCCTGGTTAGTCATTGCCTTTGATCTTTGACTCTTTGTCAAATAAATCATTTCCCTTTGGCCCCTTGACCAGCTGGCAGGGAGTATTCCCATTTTGATGCCTCACGTCATGGTGAAATTCACCATTAACTCGGGAATGTGGCTGTGCATACCACATAACAGGATATGCCGTGGATGGCTTAACAGGCAGTGAAATCACCCCATCAAATCCAAACGGAAGGACATTTAAAGTATTTTAAAGTATTTCTTTTAAAGTAAAACAAAAAAAAAATGTGAAAATATAAGAATCAGTCTGCATCTTAAAAAAATAAATAATAATAATTGCTTTATTTTACTGATACTACTACTACTACTACTGTGACTACCATAACTGTGAATTATTCATCTAAAAGAGATTAATCAGAATCCCTATTATCAAAGCAGCTCAGCTTCATATCTGTAAATATATGCTCTTTTATCATACTGCCTTTAGTTTGGTCTGGGCAGGGAATTACCCAATTCATTTAAATTAAATGTCCCTTCTATTAAAGGAGTGGACCTGGGATCCCCTTTAAAATTAGATTTGAAAACTACTGGAGCTTATCTAACGAGTGACTTATTACACCATATTATAACCAACATGAAAGACTTAATTTACTCATCCTGGACACTAATGAGAATAAGCTTAAGGCCTGGAGCTAACTTTTAGTTATGGTGAACACAGTATAAAAGTTAAAGACTTTAGTTATATCTTTTTAACACTAACTATGTATCTGTTTGTGTGTCTGCCTTATCTTTTTATTAGTGAGTATACAGTATGTATACTGTATGTATGTATGTATGTATGTATATGTATGTATTTTTATGTTTTTTTCTTACATCCTTTCATCTTGCTTTTAGGCATTATGATAAAGATATTAACATTTTTATATCATGCCTTTTTTCCATTGCAATTTATTCACTTGAGTTTTGCATAAAAATTAGCTTGATCCTCCCCACAGTTCTGCACCATGAATTTCGATTGACATTCACAATCTCTACATGACACACACAAGTAAGTTCAAAGGAGCTCAGGCTATAGAATTTATTAGGGTGTTTCTTGGTTATTTAGAATTTTGCATGTAATTATGCATGCTAATGAGCCAAGCAAATTACACTTTCAGAGTTGATAGCAACTGAAGTGATGAGCAAGATAACCAGACACCAGAATTCATTTTCATTATGCACTTGTATGAATATTAAATTTTTTCATGCCAGAATATTTCCCAAATGATTATCTGCTAATTGCAGTACACCTCACATAAAGCTTTAGTGTTCTCTACTTTGCCCATCTCTATTTGTGTATGTATGTGTGTGTGAGTGCAGTCAACTTAAGGTCTTAATTTTTCTCAATTTGTTTTTCAGCAGCAGATTTCAACGAGTTGTTTGCACAAAAAAAAAAAAAAAAGAAAAAAAAAAAAAATTCTATTTGGAAAAAAGCAGAGAAAACGTATTGTTAAAGGGGTCATATGAAAAAAAGAACATTATTTTGTGTATTTGGTGTATTGCAATGTGTTTATGCAGTTTAAGGTTAAATAAAATCACATTATTTTCCATATAATGTACATTATTGTTGGTCCTCTATTTCCCGCCTTTCTGAAACATGACAATTTTTACAAAAGCTCATCCTTCTAAAACAGCATACGCTGATTGGCCAGCTATCTAGTGCATAGTGATTGGCCGAATGCCTCAAGCGTGTAATGGAAATGTTACAGCCCTTACCAAACTGTGATGCTGTCTCCCACCATGATGAGACAAAACCAATAAAACCCATTACAAATGAGGCATTTGTTGCATCCAGTGGGGACATAATTACTGATTATAATGACATATACTGTCTTTTAATGTGTTGTGTTGTGTATTGTGCTGCGTAAACATAAAACCAAATCTGCATTTGTGATCGGAGAAACAACAAATAACAAGCAGTACTCTACACTGCTCAAAACTCACATTTAAAATTCTTAGTGGCAAATTTTTTACATATGAAAAACATACTTACAGGCTGTGAGTCAGAAGTACCAGACTGTCCTTGCAAAGTTGGAACTGCCCAATTTTATATAAACAGCCTTTGTGCCACAGACGTCCTGTAGGCTACCGTTTCAGGAAACAGTCCTCAATCCACCATAACATGTGCAGCACAGATCTGAATATTTGTGTTGAACTGTTCCGGAACATTGACTACGTTTACATGCTGTTAAAATTCGGGTCGGGTTAAGGTCACTATTTGGGTTTCTGAAACATTCGGGATAACCCGTTTACATGCGTGAGCAGAGAGAGTTACTCCTGTATACATGGAATGTGTAATCAGTCGCCAATATCCCGATGTAAACAGCGACGCACGGTTAGCGTCTGGACGTAATACGCAATATGCGTCATTTCCGATTCTTCTTCCTGTATCCAAAGACTCAAAAGACCAAGATTCCTTGCGAATAGAACATGCGCAGAACACACATTTTGATGGGGATATGCCATTTAGAACGAATCTCTGTGGATTTGAGATTTCAGTCTTTGCAACTTTATAGATCTTTTTTATGCACAAAGAGCTTGTAACACTCCAAAGAGAAAGGACACATTTTAATTCCATCATTTGACCCTTTTAAGCTGGCACATACTGAAAAATGGCAAGTGGCTTTACAGATAAACTGGAAGGTTTAATTTTAGTCTGCTGCAACCCTGCCAAGCCCCACGTGTGTGTGTGTGTATATATATATATATATATATATATATATATATATATATATATATATATATATATATATATATATATATATATATATTGTTGTGAAAGCGAAACTACTTTCTATATGTGTGTGTGTGTGTGTGTGTGTGTGTGTGTGTGTGTGTGCACGCACAATGTACAATGTACAATGTCCAATTACAAGACACCACCCCCCAGCACTGTAGAGAATCAACGACTGGCAGACGATCTGAACGAGTTTTACTGCAGGTTTGAAAGAACACCCATCACCTGCCCTGAACGCCTCCCCACACAACCATTCACACCCTTCACAACTCCTGCAACCAGCCCTGAATGCCTCTCCAAACTACCGTTCACACCATTAACAGCTCCTGCAACCCATCCTGAACACCTCTCCAATCAAGCACTCTCACCATTCTCACCTCCTGCATCCCCCCTCTACCCCACACCTGCAATTCAGATCAGCGAGGATGCGGTGCGCCAGGTCTTCCGGAAGCAGAAAAGGAAAAAAGCACCAGGCCCAGATTGTGTTACACCAGCCTGTCTGAAATCCTGTGCTGACCAGCTGGCCCCCATCTTCACACAGATCTTCAACAGATCGCTGGAGCTGTGCGAAGTCCCTTCATGCCTCAAACGTTCCACCATCATCCCCATCCCTAAGAAACCCAAAATTACAGGACTAAATGACTACAGGCCTGTGGCTCTAACGTCTGTAGTCATGAAGTCATTTGAAAAACTGGTGCTGGCCCACCTGAAGGACATCACTGGGCCCTTGCTGGATCCTCTTCAGTTTGCCTACAGAGCAAACAGGTCTGTGGACGATGCAGTAAACATTGGACTGCATTATGTTCTGCAACACCTAGACAGACCGGGGACTTATGTGAGGATCCTGTTTGTGGACTTCAGCTCGGCCTTCAACACGATCATCCCAAACCTCCTCCTGCCCAAACTAAATCAGCTCTCCGTGCCCACCTCCGTCTGTCAGTGGATCAACAGCTTCCTGACAGACAGGCAGCAGCTAGTGAGGCTGGGAAAATACACATCCAGCACCCGTACAATCAGCACCGGAGCTCCCCAGGGCTGTGTTCTCTCCCCACTGCTCTTCTCCCTGTACACCAACGATTGCACATCTAAGGACCTGTCTGCTTACAGACAGGAGGTAAAAGAGCTGGCTGTCTGGTGCAGTCTCAACAACCTGGAGCTTAACACCCTCAAAACAGTGGAGATGATCGTGGACTTCAGGAGAAACCCCCCTGCACTCCCCCCACTCACCATCATGAACAGCCCTGTGACTGCAGTGGAGTCATTCAGGTTCCTGGGCACCACTATCTCTCAGGACCTGAAGTGGGACATTCACATTGACTCCATTGTGAAAAAGGCCCAGCAGAGGTTGTACTTTCTCCGCCAGCTGAGGAAGTTTAACCTGCCACAGGAGCTGCTGAAACAGTTCTACTCCACCATCATTGAATCCATCCTCTGCACTTCAGTAACTGTCTGGTTCAGCTCAGCTTCTAAATCTGACCTCAGAAGACTAAAGAGGGTAGTCCGGACTGCTGAGCGAATCATCGGTACAACCCTCCCATCTATTCAAGAACTGTACTTATCCAGAGTGAGAAAAAGGGCTGTCAAAATCACTCTGGACCCCTCACATCCAGCACACTCCCTCTTTGAACTGTTGCCATCTGGTCGACGCTACAGAGCACTGAGCACTAGAACGACCAGACACAGGACCAGTTTCTTCCCTCAGGCAATCCATCTTATGAACAGCTTATAATAACGGCGGACACACTACACTTTATATTTATATACACACACACTTTATTTATCTAACACACATACTTAGTATACACTTAAATTTTGCACACAATATATATGTACATACATAACTTCATTTTGTAATATACTTGCCTACAATTGTCATTTGTATATTGTCATTCACTGTCTACATATTTGTATTTTTTATTCTTTTATTATGTGTTTTATGTTCTGTCGCTGTCATTCTGTTGTACTGCGGAGCTTCTGTCACGAAAACAAATTCCTCGTATGTGTACATACCTGGCAATAAAGCTCATTCTGATTCTGATTCTGATTCTGTACCTTTACATCCAGTTCTGCCTTTGTGAAGTGTCTTTTCTTAGTGATAAAGCCTCAGACTACTGCTATATTTTTATATTTCCATTTCAGTGAACATACACAGTATATTTTGAATCCACTTTACATCTGTTTTTCCTCTGAGATAGTAAATATTGCTTGGGCAGATCAATATTTCTTTTATAACTTCACAGAGCGGTGACGGCACATATACACACACAGCACACATCAGCGTCCCCTCCGGGACTGGAAATGGAGTTTTGTGTTCTTCCTCCACTTTAGCACATCAAAAACCTCAGAGGGCTTCTTGGTAAGCAGGAGAGAATGTCCACTGGGGAAACGTCATGGACTTGCATCCCAATAACTTAGGCCTGCATGTTGCAGATGAAGAAATATTCAGCATCTTCTGCTCACCTCACATAGATGAAATCTCCCTTGACAGTATTAGTGAAAATGTATCATGTTTGGATGTCAGACTGAATGGATAGACCTCTCCAATAACAAATCAATATTGTAACTGATAATAGAGTGGTCATCTCCTCTTTTTGCATTCTCTCTAGCCATTCTGTTGGATGTGTGGTTGCAGGTTGCTTGTTACAAGAGAATTGCTCCCTCTATAGGCAACATTAAGCATGAAAAGTGCTGCATAAGTGCTGTCATCCTATATGCTTGTCTCCAAACAGTTAATTTTTTGTTGAATGGAGGTGGCCTATTGTTTTCTGATTGCTTGTTTTGACGAAATATTCAATATACAATACAATCACTGGCACTGGTGAATATGTGGATTAAAATGCTATTCTTCCCATAGAAAGATGGCCTGGTGGGATTGTTGTTTAGCCACAGCAAAACCACACCAGGAATCAGCTTTTCCAAAATAAATTGTATTAAAACCTACTGTTAAGACAGTGAGAAAGTGAGAGTGAACAAAGGATTGAGGGGGAGAGAGAGACCATGGCCAGCTTAAATATTTCTGCAACAGATTAAAAAACAAGCTGCTTTGTATTTTAACAGAAAGGGGCATTGAATATTCTCCTAAAACAGTGGAAATGTCAGCGTGCTTCTGCTCTGCCACTGCCAAAGTGAGAAAAGAGGATTAATGTACACATGTAAGACAATGCAGTCCAGCTTTAACCCCTTGGTCTAGTGTAAAATACAAAGAATTTGGTTCTTCGCCGGGTTCCTTAGGGATTTCAGGCAGACGTCCAAACCAAACTGTGAGGAAGCCATCCCGTGAGTCACTGACGCTTTGGGGCGGTTTTGTTTTAGCTCTCTGCTGCTGTCTGTTCACGTTTTTTTTTTTTTTTTATGCTCAAAATCTTCAAAGTGAAGAGAAAGTTTGGAAAGGGAGTTAAGGACTTCTTACTTGTTTTGAGAGCACCCCTCTGGGTTATTGTCACTGTGCAAGGCACTGGAAACTCTTGGGGCAAGCTCTAGATTTACAGTGGTTCAAAAAAGCATTGTGGGATGAAATTAATTCCGGTCTAATGAGGTAGTAGCAATGCCCTGTAGAACTGTCTACACTAGTCAAGACGGCAATATTTATAGCATATTTATACTCATCATCACATATACAATTGGCATTCTGAAATTCTCTGAATTAACTGCATACATCCTTTAATTAAAACCAAACTAAGTCGATCAAAGTCAAATGGAGCTAATGTTTACATCTAAATTAAAGCAACCAACTGTATCCTTTTTTTTGGGATCCAGAACAAAGTTAACCTACTTCTTGTGTTAAGTCGGCATTGTTGACTCACACTGCAGCTATCCATAATCAGATGGGAAAAACCAGTTACCAAATATAAGACCACATAAAAGCTATAACTTTTATGTCAGGAGATGATTCTAACACTAAGATGAGTACGGTGAAGTGGTTTAACACAGTATAGATTGAGTGTCCAGTGAACTGTGACAGAGTACTCACCCAGATCGTGAAGGGTGGTTCCACTCCTGTCGCTACTGCGTTTGTATCCGATCGGTTAGTGGCGGTAGTCAGGATGTTGGATTTTCAGTTCGGTCGCAAGTGGAGGAATGCAGCTCCCAGCCGCTCAGCACCCCCGCCGTACCTCCTCCGTGGTGATTTCACGCAGGTTCACAAGACTATAAAAAGGGTAATCCAGGCATTGTATTGATGCCCCGAAGAGAGTGCGCTAAGTGCACCTTTTTGGATGCAATTTAAATGTATCAAATAGCCACTAGTTAGCTTTTTCTTGATTGAAGATTTAAAAACTGGATTTAGAAACTTTAAAACCAATTCTTTTAGAATGCAAAGTCCCAGAAATTCAATCTTTGTCCAAGCAAGACGGAATCAATTTGGATCCTCTTAAACAATGTGTGATCTTCCAAAACAAGTAGGATCACATCAGATTACAATCAGACAGATAAATCCATATGAAACTGTTCTCTCCTTTCAACTCATTTGCATTATTCAGCTTCTCTTCCATGCAGAAAATCTGCACCTGCCACCTGTCTCTCTCTCTCTTTCTGGTAGATTTTTAGTTTGTATTTGCCAGATTGCTAGAGCTAGACTTGAGCTGCCCGTGCTGTAGTCATCACTAACTGCCAAACCATAAAACGGTGTGCCTCGTGCTGAGGAGAGCTACTCCAAGTCTTTCAGGAAAGCATCTCTGTCTTTTCAACAAGCTCTGTCCAACTGAGACTAGAGGCCACACCCCTTATCTCTGATTGGCTGAACCGCAGCAGGCAGCAATGTGACAGGGAAGAAGAAAGGGAAAGGGAGAGGATGAGAGAGAGAGAGAGAGAGAGAGAGAGAGAGAGAGAGAGAGAGAGAGAGAGAGAGAGAGAGTTTTAGAGGGGGGAGGGAGGATAGACCAGGCTCTGTGAGCCCTGGAGGGACAGGGTGGCTAATGAAAGCGAAAATGCTTTTCTCCCAATGCTTTAGCCAAATTTGTCTGCTACAAATGTGTTGTGACTCCTGGCAAACTGAATTCATACTGACAAAGTCTCTAGTATCTTAAGGGAGATGTATCTAGTTTTTCATACAATAAAGCCAAAAGTCACTTCTTGTCAGCCTAGTGCCCTGTTAGTTCCAGATATCCTGGGAATACTGAAGAAAATGCTAAAACTTGTACATCTCATACTGATGTGGAAACAGTTTGATGTCAGTGCAACTGAAGAAGACATGACATAATTTTCTACAGGAAATTTTATTTTATCGCGCAGTAACAGTTTAAAGGCTTTTCCAAAGCTTCAGCAGATGTAAAACTTGGGATGTGGAGAGATATAAATGTATAGTATTCCCTGCAAAAGCAGAGTATTGTGTCTCCACAGAACAAAAGCCATGCATTTGAATAGAAGCCTATTTCTGCCCCAGAGTTAAATAATAATAATAATAATAACTGTGAGATAAAAGGTAAAATTGTTACAGTCCAGTACATACATTAAGCACAGTTATATTGTGAGATAAAATCAGTATTTTGAGAATTAATCTAACTTTTCGTGTCATATACAAACGTTATAAAACGATGCATGCTTAAAATTTAGCGTGGCATGAGCATGTTTCACACTGCACACTAGATAGTTACCAGTCCAGTTTATTTTGACCAGTGCTTACATTATGTATGGTTGACAACTAATCGTATCCATGCCAACTGACTGAGCTTTTCCCTGCTTCCAACTGGAACATTTTCTGCATATCATTTGTCTCTGCCTGGACGTGATAAAAAATAAGCATAGGTTTCTGTTTGTGCCTGAAGCATTGCATTTCTATTTGCTTTGTAAACCTTGCCACTCTTGTGCAGCGGCACAACTCTCAGTCTAAAGAAAAGACAGCAAAGTTAAAACTAAAGTGTTGAAGTGTGCTAGTCTATTGACAGTTATAGGGTAAGCATTCAGGGTAAGCAATTTCAGCATTTTAAGCACATTTGGCTATGCTCATCAACATAAACATTCATGAGATTCATTTCATAGGAACAACTGAGGTTAGGTAATTCAGTTTTTGTCACTGGATAATATTGATCTGTGAATTTGTGATATTTATATACAGTTCATAAAATATTTTTGAGAACCATTTAAAGGTTTGGGGTTGTTTTATGTTTTTGAAAGATTTCTCTCATGCTCAGTCAGGCTGCTTTGTAACACAATAGATTAGGGGAACACATATTCACTATTAATGAATATACAGATATGCACTCACCTCCCTACTCCCATCACTCGCCTTCGCCGCTTTGTACTGCCAGTTTGGCAAGCGGATCTGTGTCCAGCGCTTTTTAGCTGCAGGTTAGGACAGCTGCTGTCTGTACTGGATTACCTCGACCCCCCAATTTCCGTCCCCAGTTGCAAAGTCGTGTGTTTATGGTGATTATGTGCTTTTGTGACAATAAAGGGCTACTACTACTAAAAATTGGTTCTCACCAATTTAATAGCATATTCTCACTGGTGCTTAAACGCTATATGCCTACATCCAACGTCATCCACTGGAACGCCACTCTCTTGTGAACATGCATACGACATTTATCGGAAGCTAGAGATTATGGTTTATAAAGTTTTTAAAAAAATTGATATTTTTATTTTTACACAAAAGCATTGCTTCACTTCTTACTTTAATTTAAATGTTGTGATTATTAATCTTGTTATACTCAATATTGACAGCACAATTTTTGTGGAAATTGATTATTTTTTTTTTATTTTTTTTGGGGAAATGAAAGCTTCTACCTTACAATTAGGTGTCATTTATCAGGGACAAGTATGTCAAAAGTGATTTACGTATTGCAGAAATCTGCAGTTTCTTTTAAAAACAAAAAATCTTTCTGAACCCAAACGTATAGTTATATTTATTATATATCTATAGTATTAATAGCTACTTTGCATGATATTAAAACAAATTTCTTACTGAAAATAAAATTTTCAAAAATCTTTTGAATATGCTAATTAACAGAAAGCATTTGACATGTATTTTAAAACTTTACTTGACAGGTCAGTAGAAGATATAAAAAGCCATTTCTGAGTGGCAGTTTCAGGCACCACCATCTGACAATTTGAACAAAGCTGCAATTAAGAGATCGTTGAACGTGACCAGGCCTTCAAAACAACAGTCACAATAATATTCTCTGCTTTTACTCCCTTCTATTTGAAGTGTAATGGTCCATCTCAGCATGCAGGGTTATATTGTCACTTTAATGGACCTGGATTTTTCACACCTTCAATGTCATGGCAGTGAGGCAAAGACAGTTAAGGTGTATAAATATGTAAATATGGGAGGACACCTCACCAGGAGTCAGGTAATGACATTTTCAGCCCTGGTTTGGTTTATTCCCAAGTCGTCCCAAATTAGAAACCTTAATGACGACCAATAGGCCACAGATGGTCAAACTCTGGGGTACATGAGTCTCCCGTTCTCCTTCTGCTTCTTGCAGCATCACTTTTACGTGCCAACAATGCATTACATTGCCAGCTGCTGCATGCTCAAGGGGGTAATCATTACCTTGAGTAGAAGGTCAGTCCATGGCAGCGTTTGCCAGTGAGATCATGGCCCAGGATATGCTTGGAGACTGAAAAACTGGACAATGAGGGTGATTCATCTTTGGGGGTGAGGGGGCAGATACTCCCCATCGCTATTTGTCTTTTGACGTTGACATATAAAAAACACTCAGAGGGGACAATCTCAGTAGAGAAGTTTGGCAAATGACCACAATCAGTCTGGACACAAGAACTCCTGATTTATTTTCTCTCTTTCTGTGTTTCTCTTTTATCATGACCTCTTTGGCTTGAGCATTACTTCAAGGATTCGTGAGATAAATGATGTTGGTTGAAAATTCGCTAGATGAATATGGATTAATCTAATTGTGCTAATGTCATAACTCCAATCTAACAGAAAACCTGAATGAAAGCAATCAGCAGATGTCAGGACCATTGCCTTGACTCATAGGGAATAAATCCAATTTGAAATTTCTTGTTAACCTATGAACAAATATTCATTATTGTTGTTGTTCACAAACATATGAGCCTGAAAATGATATTTTCTTCATAATCATTTTGAATTTAATAATACTAGACTTTAGAATGATCTATTTTATGCTAGCATGCAAAATGTCAGAATTGCCCACACTGTGCATTAGATCTGAAGTCAGAAAGGTCTGTCTGCTTGCAATTCATGACCGTGACTAGACATCTCACATTATTCATATATTTATTTCCCAGTCTTACATTTCCAAGTGTTCTGTGTGCATATCATGACTGACTTAACAGACTGGCACTGTATAAAATGGGTGAGTGGAAGGAAAAATGGACATTTAACCCGCAAAACCCTACAGAATAATGGCCTCATTATATATCTGACTGAATATTAACATAAACAAATTTTTAACTGACCGTTCTTCAAGCTTGCTTGCTAGCTCATTCATTCATTCATGCATTCATTCTCATCATTTATTTTCACATGGAAGTAATGTTGTTGCAAAAACTGTAGTATAAGTGTTTGTGTGTTAAAATGTACAGACAATGGTCTGATATGAAGAAAAAAAATCTGAAGTTGAGTATTTTTGAAAAACCCATATTGTGAATTTAAAGTCACAGTCAAACAGCCAAATGTAATGCCACTCACAAAAAAAAAACAGATTGCATTTTATATAGTAAATAATTAAATTGGATGTAATTACATAACTAAATTCAAATTAAATTAATATAAACTATTTCGACATTTAAAAAAAAAAAAAAATAGATAGATTTTTCACTGCTTAGAACTTGTCAATTCTGGAAAAGCAATTTCAGATCTTTGCCTCCTGAATTTTGCAACCCTTCTTTGGTTTCTTGTGTGTGTGCTGTCTCAGCAAAACCTTGTGCAGAGCTTTGTGTTTTTCTCCAGCTAATTGGTAAAGGGGTAACACCTTGTACGTGAGGGTAGGGGTTAGTCTCTCATTTGTTCAAACATCTGGCCTGTATTAATGCTTACATATTGCTGAAAGGACACCTACCAATAAATACATTACCTGCCTTATAGAGTACGTGACTGTAATAGAATATTGGTTGCACTTTATTGTACAGTACGTGTACTTACATGTACTTATAGTGTACTTACAGTGTATTTATCTAAGAAAGTTCTGGGAATAAAAGGTAACTACATGGGGTAGAGTTCGGTTTGAGGGTAGGTTCAGGGTTAGTACCCAGTTATTACATAGTTATTTAAATTACTATAATAAGTACATAGTATGTACATGAGGAACAGGATTGTAATATAAAGTGCTACCAGAATATATTTTAGAAGAAATTTAGTATAAAGAAGACCTTTCACAGAACATACATGTATAATTTAAAGGCTGTTAGTCTATCTAAAAAATTCTTATTATATAATAATGATTTTCAAATTTGGGAATTATTAAGAGATTCCTAAATCCAACCAAATAGGGGATCTTTAATTTCCCGGCATGTACACGTTTATGAATTCTAATTCTTATTCTAATTGCTTGGCATTAACTCACTTCCAGTTTCTTCTCTTGTAAACATTTTACAGAAATTTGAGAATGTGGGAGAGCATGCATGTACCTCGATAACCTATGAGAAGCTTGTATTGGCATTTTTTAAGAATTCTGCATAAATGTGGAAAAGGTGTGCTGTTATATCAGAGGTGGCATTATGCTGCCAAGTATGTTTTTTTCTTAGAAAAGAAGCTTACTGCATGTCTAAACCCTGCTTCACACCGCTTTAAAAATGCAGGGACATGTTATTAAGCATAAGAACAATATGCTACAGCCTGCTGTTAAGCCTTACAGAAAACATGGAGATATTGTATGTGGATTTCCTTTTCTAAATCTGACAACTGACTTGCATGTGGTTGCCATGGCTATCACAAAGGCCAATGCCGCTTCAAATGGAAACAAATGCATAACACAGAAGCTGCCAATGCATATCATATCATTTCTCATGTCACAAAAAGGCTGTTATCTTTTGAAGGCTTCTTTCATGGTATCCTGTTGTACAGGAAATAGTTTTTTTTTTTTTTTCATGTTCCTCAGCACTGGTCTCCAGTGATATAATGGTATAATGTGGTATCTTCCCTTCAATATGAACATGACTTTTACAGTACCTTTTCTGACACTATCAGAAACCACACCATATGCAGTTTGAGATTGCTTTTCAGTGTGATTGACTGAACAACTAGCATTATAAAAAGTGTCCTGAAAATATCTTGGTTGCCAATTCCTTGTGCAGTTTAGGAATTATTTAAATTTATGAAAGAGCTGCTTGCTCAGATTTAATTTTAATTGGACTGCAAAGGCCATTTCACTGTATGTGTTGTTTTATGTTTATACATAAAGCTGTGTGTTGATAATAGACCTTTTTTTTTTTTGTAATGGTAATTCTGCTTACAGAGGTATTCTATTTATTTGTGTACACATTTGCCTTCTGGCTTTGCCACTGATTCTGATAAAGGGACAATATGTGTGTCAAGTCTGGTTAGATTCCTCAGAACATGCTGAGATGATAGAGCTCCAGTTTTTTGTTTTTATCTTAAATTGGTAACTAGCATAATTTATACATTTAATCTGAACAAACTGAGAGGCTGCATATTTTGCCATTAGATTAACAATAGAAATAATAATAATGCTTGCATAAAAATAATAATGATAATAATAATAATAATAATAATAATAATAATAATAATAATAACTAATTTAATAATATAATCTATCTTTTTATAGTGTAATAAAGAGAGCGACAAAGACAAATCCTCAGCAGACTAATGTGATTATACTATTTTGACAGTTCACTATGCCCAAGTCATTATATCGCCTTTGGATGTGTAAACCACAAGCAGTAATAGCTTAGGGAGTTCTGCAGAAAGAACCCTAAAAGAGAACAGGATATCACAGCAACAGGACCACGAGTGTGTCGATACCCTTCTCTCCCCCCACCGCCCTCAAAGTTCAATTATTGAGCAGGTCAAAGCTGAAATGAGTACTGTGCCCTTTCATCACAAAAGTGCTTCACACTTTGCTAAAGCCTTGCTTCAGTGCTGGAATAAGCTCAAGATTACACAAGGAGATCATTCTTTGGGACAGACTGCACTGCTTCTTTCTTTCCACCATTTCTTTCTCTTTTTTCCCCTGAGCTTGCAGCTGCTGTTTGCTTGGAAAGATGCACTTGGCTTCTCGACTTATTTCCACACTGGTCACTGAACTAACTGGGAGTCTTCTAGTAACCCTCATATCTTGCATTTATTTTCAGTGTAAAAAAGTAAATTAAAATAAATAAATAAAATAAGATAAAACAAAATAAAAGTAAGAAATCTTGATAGTTTATGATAAAAAAAAAACTACAGAGAAAAGTATCAGTTTCAGCTAGTTATACATACAGTATCTTCTGAATGTTTGCTGCTACAGTATATATATATATATATATATATATATATATATATATATATATATATATATATATACTGTATATTCTGTACATACTGTATATATATATATATATATATATATATATATATATATATATATATATATATGTATATATATATATATATATATATATATATATATATATGTATATATATATATATATATATATATATATATATAGCAGCAAACATTCAGAAGTTCAGTAGAATTACATGTTATTGATTATTTTTTTTCAATTAAAATCTCTATATAAAAATGAAAACACACACACACACACACACGTAGCCCTAAACCTAACCCTCACATGAAACTTTGTGCATTTTTACTTTCTCAAAGTGTCATACCCATGTCATTATACAGAGTTGTGTCCTGATATGTCACAAAAACAAGAGCACACACTCACACACGTTTAGTTATCTGAATGAGAACATTCCATAGGGTTAATGATTTTTATACTGTGCAAACTCTATATTCTATTGCCCAACACCAACAGAAAGAGAAAACGTTCTGTAATTTTACAATATTTTTTTTTTTATAAAAAATAAATCGTTAGTTACTTTATTTTTTAGACCAGATTTAGAAATGAGGACGTCCCCAAAGGGAGGTCTTTGCTGATTTTGTCAGGTTTAGCTCACACACACACACTTAAAACAGCTTAAGTTGAAGGTTTATGGTGGGCTAAGCTGGTTTAACATGATCTGACCAGCTAAAAATATATAAAAACCTCTCTAAAATCAGCCAATGCCAAACAAGTATATTACATATTTTTACATATTTTAGCTATTTAATTAATAAATCTTTGTAATGCATGTTAATTTGTTTTGTTTATCAGATTATATATATATATATATATATATATATATATATATATATATATATAATATATATATATATATATATATATATATATATATATATATATATATATATATCATCAACAAAAGTTTTCTGCCATGAATATTATTAGTTACACATTTAGAACATGAAGTTCTAAAACAGAACAAAAGAAGAAAAAGAGTGTGTAGGCCACTTTACGACAGTTACATTCATGATATAAGCACATTTAAATTTATAAAGTAGAACTTATGGAAAACCATGGTAAGTTTTAAACAATTTACAGGACTACTACATTTAGCTCTTGCTAATGGTTACCCACTGCAACAAGAAAAATCATTTTAAATGGCTTGAGGTGGAGAAGCCCAATAACGGGCTCCGATGCTGCGCTGTTCCGCCTCTCTCGCTGTCATCACTAAGCCGAGTCGTGTTATGATGACAACAAGAATATTCAGCCGCGGGAAGGAAAATATCTGAGTCTTTAACCCTGCCTTTTTTGTTTATTTCCACGCAATAGCTCGATTAGCTTATTGCCAGCGCATTCCCGGTCCTCTTCTTCCTCCAGCTCCCAGTTTGCCGCCTACCGACTGCTGCAACCTGACAACAGCTGCAGTCACCGGCAAGATGCTACTACCACACTCCGGTCTGCTTATCGGCGTTCTCTGGATTGTCATCTTCAGTCCTGCTGATGTGAAATGTCTGAACGGCGAAGAAGATCAGTCTCAAGACATGGAGTGCAAAATGAAAAGCGTTACGGTATCCGCTTTGCCGTTTTTGCGAGAGAACGACATAAGTATCATGCACAGCCCGTCGGCCTCCGAGCCCAAGCTGCTATTCTCAGTCAGGAACGATTTTCCGGGCGAGATAGTCGTCGTTGACGATTTGGAAAATACCGAGCTTCCGTACTTCGTATTGGGTGAGTGTTGTTATTTATCATCAGTTTAGCTTCATATTAAATAAAATTGTATGCTTGATTGTGACAGCTATTGTGATTATTAATATAAACACCAATGGCAGGCCTTGTCCAGAAACTCATTTAGGTGAGTTCTTGTTTTATTTTATTTTTTTTTGGGGGGGGGGGGGGGGGGGTTCTCGGAACAATAGTCATAAGCTGCAGATGTGTGTTATTTACGCTACAGGAAGCATGATGCTCGTTTGGCAGGGTAGTACAGACAGATGTTTTTATGATGAATATGTGACATATACAGATGTGATTCCATTGACACAAAGTGGTCACTGGGTTACAGTCTTGTGAGAACTTATGTGAACTTTCTGCCACAGCTTCACCTGTTTTGAACTCAAGAATAGACCGAGCAAACAACCACAACAAAATAAACGTGTGCTTTGATTTAATTCCCTGAAAGATAACCAGACAACCAGAGCTCCAAGTATTTTATTTTAATTTGTTTAAATATATTTTCAAAAGCTGAATACTGTGAAAATTTGTCACAAGCAGCTAGTTTGTATGAGGTGGCCCACTGGCTGCTGTCCGTGGTGCTGAACACAACATGCATGTTTCACACTCCCAAAAAAGAAGCAGATTAGGAGTGGACAGTTGTATAAGTCATGGCCAGCCAATCAGATATGGCCAGCCAATCAGATATATGTTGTGAAGCATTTGTTTCTGTCATAGAAGATGTGTTGGGGTTGACTGTTTATTTTCACACTGCTGTAGCATTGTCAAAGATGTCATTTTGTTTCTAACTTTAGGCATGTCTGGCAAGAGATGTTAAACAGGAAGGTAACATGGTGAAAAAGCAAATCTTTTTAGAGTCTTCTCTTAATTGTGACCTTAAAGGTGATGTAAGCTTTTTATTTTAGCTTTTTTTTTTTCTTGAGAAAAACACAAACACTGCC
Organism: Carassius auratus; assembly: GCF_003368295.1. Classification (NCBI taxonomy): domain Eukaryota; kingdom Metazoa; phylum Chordata; class Actinopteri; order Cypriniformes; family Cyprinidae; genus Carassius; species Carassius auratus. The sequence continues at coordinate 19,641,842 of NC_039265.1, forward strand.
TGTACAAATATACATAAAAATAAGAATATACATATATTTATTGTACTTCATATATGATTACTTCATGGTTTAATTTATGCTTAAATATAATAGCAGATTTTTAAAAACTTAAACCTGGGAACAGAATGGTTTGATCCGCATATGTACATAATTGAATGCATGAAGACCTGCATATTTATAACTTGAATCCTTAGAGTCTAAAAATAATGTGAGCATGCAGAGCTAACCAGGATTTCAGTTTGTTAACAATGTTCAGATGTGACTGCATTTTTCATAGCACAATGTTCTTAGTAATCAGGATTTTAATACGCATATAATTCAAATAAGCTCAGCACTTTGGAATACATAAAACACTCATAAAAAGCATGTGCGTGCTCTGCAGAAACCGGCTGGCCTTTAAAAAGGCCAAAAAAGAATTGTGTAATTCAGTTCAATTCAATTCAAGTTTATTTGTATAGCCCTTTTTACAATACAAATCTTTACAAAGCAACTTTACAGAAAATTACGTTTCTACAATATTTAGTAGTAGCTTATAAGTGGTGACTGTCAGTTTGTGCACGTAAGACAGGATTTTTCAGAAAAATTAATACAAGACATTAATTAACAGTCAGCCAGACAATGAACATTATTAACAGCAATTATTTTATGATGCAGTCACACTTGTAGCAATAATTGTTAGTTCTGTTTGTTGATTCAGGGTTAGCATCATCTGGGGTCCTCTGAGGGTCAGCATCATCTCTTCTCAGGTGTTCTGGATCCAGACTGGAGCTTGTGTAAATCCTAGTTACCACGGGATATAAATCCTGTGGCAAAACATACAAACAAATACATAAGTTTAAGTGTATTTAAACTGTTTTTTTTTTTTTTTTTTTTTTTACTTTATTGGAACTTTTTGTTGTGATTATATTGGATTTAATGTTTAATACCAGTTTCAATTTCTCTTTCATCTTTTCAGTTATATATTGGCCAAAGTCAACATTCACATTCTAACATATTGAGCCCAGGATACATAGAAATAGAAATGAATAAGACATATTCAGAGAAATAAGCTATTTTCAGTATGATCAAAACTTTCTAGGGTGATTTGTTTCTGATCAGTGGAAACCTTTTTGCAAACTATAATAGATTCCTTCTGCCGTCCCTTTAGCTTTAATAATTAACATTAGACTCAGTGCTTTTTAATTTCTTTCAGACACACTGCACCTTACCTTACTTCATAAATCTCATTCTTGCTAGATCATCTCCTCTGTTCCTTTAGCCTCTGCCTCCCACTATTGCTCTTTGTTTGCATAAGATTGATTGGAATGATCATGGGGAGTAATTTCAAGTTAGTGTTATAAATGTTGCCTAAGGTGTTTGCACGTCCCTCCCTTCACTCTGTGATCTTGTTTCCTGATTATATATGGAGTCTTAACATAGCCGCCACTGGTCTTTGAGCAAGCTATTTTTAATTGGATACATTAGGGTAATTGGTACAGTCTACAAATGCATTCACAAACACACACACACTCTTACTCGCACACACACATTTACTTGAGGTAGATATATGAGAACACACAAAAGACTTATATTGCTTTTAATTAATTCCAGGGGCAGACGATAGGTGTGCGAGTGTGGACGATGCCCACCCAAAAGGGAGAATCTCTAAAATGAAAGTTTTAGTTTTAGATTGTCTTTAATTTTTGGCTTTCAAACATTTCTTTATTTGATTATTTGCTAAGTGTCAAAGATAGAACAGGCTTTGTTGAGAGTTGAGAGATCAATGAGTGTAGACAGTCCATAGGTTTGTTTTAAAACCTGCAGACATACTGTAATTTGAATACCTATCTTGATAGAAATGTTTGTTTGTTAATTTTCTTTAGCTGGCTTCTGTTTAGCTGTAGTATTGCGAACTAGGGCATAATGGATTAAAAATGAATTCATGGCTGCAGCTGATTTGTGATAAACCACAAACTTTTCAACTGTAATGTATATAGTTATATTATAATTTTTTAAGGTTTTGATACACACACACACACACACACACACACACACACACACACACACACACACACACACACACACACACACACACACACACACACAAATCTAATAGGAGATTATAACTGATTAAGTTGTCTGGCCACTTTTATATGTTTTTTTTATAGAGTGCACAGAAATAAAGCAAATACAATAAGATGTAATGATCCATGTTTCAACTCTCTCTCTCTCTGAGTGAAATCCAGGATTTAGAGGTGAGCTTTACTGTGTGTTTGTCAGAAAGGTTCTGAGAGACAGCACAGGGAGATGGTGGCAATGAACGGTTTCCATGGTAACAGGAGCTGGTGCTTGAAGGATGCCTTGAAGAGTGGTGACATTATGCTTCCTCTTCTGGAGGAACAGCAGTTCTACCCAACTACATCTGGATATAATCAAATGCAAATTCTCTTTTAGTTTACAGTCGCAAGCGCTGACTTTGAGTCTCATCTCTATTGCAGTCAATATATGTACATTTTTGTTTCTAACAAACAGCTCCCATGTCTTTGCACAGTGCAATTATAGTTGTCATAGGATATGCATTTGTTTTGACTGAATCTTAACAAATTGGAAAAATGTAATTACTTGGAATTCCTTGTTGTGTATTTGACAATAAGTGATTGATTTAACAAATTCAAATACAGAAATTCAAGTAGAAACATCTTAAATCAAGCAAATGGATGAGGTCGAGTTTTGCTTTCCAGCAAAGTTCTTGATATACTGTATCCGATTCTAAATGTCTTTTAGCCTTTGAGTCCATTCAGTTTGCCTCAGCGACACAAACTACAGGCTCAGATTATGTGGAACAACACATACTGTGGATTTTAAGAGAAACTCGCTCACAATGACTTTTAATTACATCCCTTTAAATAATAATATCCAGGAGATATGGTGATGAATTTTGATCTGTCACTTAGTGTTTTTTTTTTTGCCATGTTGAATTTTCCAAAGGGTGACAGTGTTTAGCGTGTCTTTGTATAAGAAAGCAAAGCAAACCTTGAGGTATTCCCAGAGGAACTGATATTTATGCACGCTCGCGTGTTGTCGGCGGGGCCATGCACAGGACAAGCAAACAGAGGGAGCTTGACTTCTGCAAACTTTATTTGAAGGAAAGTGCAGTTGCATTAACAGGCTGCTGGCAAAATTGATGAGACACCATGTGTTGCTACCTGTAGAGAGTTATTTGTACAAAGAAAAAATAGACGTGCTTTTAAGCTTTAAAACTTTTTCAGCAATGTAATAACAGATGTTGAGAGGTTTAACTGGTCCTCAGGACTCTTGTTACTTTTGTTTTGATTCATTTTATTTACTGTTTATGGCTGTGACATTTACTTATATATAACTTTTATTGTTCATAATGACTTGTTTAGTACCTGAGGCTAAAATTATTATCATTCTGCACAGGTTTCACTTTAAATTAAATAGTTTTAGCAGGTATATAGATGCACCCTTTCAGCAGTAATGTGCAGCGTAGCTTGAGGGTAGCTAATGATTTGACACCCTCAAGCAATTCAAACACTTGCATTCATACTAGCTTGCATATTAAGCACATAGTCAATTAAATTGCTCACACTTGTAGTTGTAATTTCTGAAAGATTCTACTTTCTAGCATGATGTTTTATAGTATTAATGTATAAGACATATAGACAACGCTGCGACATCACACAGTGAGCATGCATGAGCTGCACCACAGCTCAGACACATTTGACATTATTGTATGAAAAAGTACACTTCTAAAGCTTTTTCCAAGGAGATTTTCATTGTGAGTCTTTCATTTTGTTCAATAAAATGAGGTGTCTAGGTGAATCTTGATGGACTGTTTTAAGTTCAATGTCAAAGCCCTTGTGTTTCTAAAATCTCTAGCAGATCCAACATAACTTATGTTAGCCAACTAGAAGTTTAAAAAAGCCTGTCTGAAAAGGCTAACAAATTAATTCCCTGTCTTGTCAGGATCAGGAGTTTGTTCGATCTGTTTACAATCCTCTGTTTTTATTTGTTTCCTTGAGTCCTGAAAAGGTTTAAAGGGTTTTTAAATCAAATGCAGTATATTTTCTTTAATCTATACCTATTGGGAGACCATTGTTTATTTGAGAGTGATATTAAATTGTTGTGGGAAATTAGCCGGTGAGAAAAATCATTTGTGAATGATTTATGCATAAAGCATGGTATATATGGGTGTATGATGGTTAATATTATGAATGAGTATAGAGTTTAATTCTTTTGACTGTATTGTTGTTGGCTAAATTTGTTTTGTGTGAAGTCATGTTTAGAGTGATTAGTTTTCATCTGGCGAATTTGAACACTTTGGAATTCAGGTCATTTCTCTACATGTGAATGTCAGTATTTTACAAAAGCTCAGATTTATGTTCACTATGATGTATTTGGGGGATCAGTTCAATCAGTTGAATGATTGACTCAGTCAAGTCCTAATTACCTTGTGCTGTATTATATATTTTTGAGCTAAATTAATTAACTGCAGAAAATAGAAATTTGTTTTGTGTTCCACAGAAGAAACATTCAAGGCTGAATAAATTATGATAGAATTTTAATTTCCGGGAGGACTTTTCATTTTCAGCGAAATACATTTTTTTTTTTTTAATTACACAAGTTTAGTCTCGTTTTTGACCCTTTTTGAGTAAACTACATTATGAAATTAAACCCAATGAGTGTGTTTTAGTGTATTTTTATGTACACTATCATTCAAAAGTTTGTGGGTTGATAAGATTTGTAAAATGTTTTTGAGATAAGGTTTTTATGTTCACAGAGAATGCAATTATTTAATAATAATAAATAACAGTAATATTGGGAATTTTATTATAATTTAAAAAAAAACTGTTTTCTATCAAAATATTATAAAAAGTTATTTATTATTTACTGTGATGGTAAAGGTGATTTTTTTTTGCAGCCATTACTCCGTTCTTCAGTGTCACATTATCCTACAGAAATCATTCTTATATGCTTATTTTACATTTAAGTAACAGTTTTTATTATCAGTGTTGAATTCATTATGTTGTACTATTTAATAGTAAATGTGATTTACCATCATTCTTTGATGAATAGAAAGCATTTATTTGAAACATTTTTTTTTGTAACATTATGAATGTCTATGCTGTCACTAATGAATCCTTGCTACAGTTATACAAGTGTTAATTTCTTAAAAACAAACAAAGAAACAAACATGATAATAATAATGGTAATGTAGTTTTAAATGGCAATCGTTTGCATTTTTTTTTTCAGGTCAACAAATTACGTTTTACAGTGTTTGAGAAAGATATGGTCATTTGTCATAAGCCATTAGAAGTAGAATCCCTCTTATTATCAGTGTTTCTGCCTTAATTCACACTAATAGTAGTCTAAAACACATGCTAGAATACAAGTCCATGCTTTACTTGTGTTACTTTAGAACTCTGTAAATCATCAAACAGCATAGCCAAACATCTGCTTGTATAGATCTTAAATGTCAGGGGTGGATTTGCTGTGAAACATGTTTTACAGAGTGTGGAAGAAAAGGAAAGTGACCCACACACTGTAAGGGGGATGTCTAATGGACACTTCCCACCTCCACTCACTGGGTACTTGAGCTGAGTGTGCGTTTTTTTTTTTCCTTTACAAGCCACAGTTCATCATCATGTCAATTTGCCACAATCTTTGCTTGGCAACCTTGACATCCTTTCCCTGTTCACACAACTTTGAAGAATGCATGAAATGCCATTAAAGTCGAAATCTATGCAAACTTTCCAGCTTTCAAGGAGATAATCAAGAAGAATAGGCTTATGTTAGCTCATTTGCATAAACTTAGAATAAAAGCTTACTAATGAACAGTCTGTCTTATTTCCTTCAAATAAGAGAGCGAGGCAATAATCAAATATATGCATATATGCTCTCTCTCTAACTCTGTCTCTCATACACACACACACACACAGACACACAAATACATAAATACACAAACACACACACACACACAAACACACACACACACACACACACACACACACACACACACACACACACACACACACACACACAGTGGTTCTCATCAGTGGTTTGATGAGAAACTTCACACAATATGTTATATATGGACACTTGGAAAAGTACAGCTATACATCATATTTTTGATAGAACATTTCAACTGCTATACATGATGAGACATCTTTAATTGAAAAGTGTGCGAGCAAGAGTTTGGTAAGAACTTTTGAGTGACATTGGCTCTTGGCAGTGTGGGAGTGACCCTATTTAATGCCGAAAACCAAGAACAGGGTGTCTCCTCAATCACTTTCAAAGAGAACACCCTTAAATGTGTTAATTTAATACTTCCCGCAGAGTGATCCTGTACCCTGTAATCTTTCCAAATGCTACACTATTCCTGCTTCCATTTCCATCTCTTTTCACTTCAGCCGTTTGTATAGCAAAGAAACATTCTGTATAGGGTTCACTTTTTGTTGCCACTGCTCTGTGCTGCTACTTATGGAGAGCCCAGGCTAATAAGATGACACAGACTGCATACTTGTCTGATCAAGACAGGAGCAGATATAGAATAGAGGGGCTTGTGGTGCAGGTAATGGGCTTTTCAGGAACACAATGTTACAGTGAGGTCATTCACAGCCACATGATTTACAGCCACAAAAGACTTCCAACGAGTCCTGGAAACCCTGGGAAATAGATGACAAATTTTCCAGTCCTGGAAATCACATGGAAAATTTGAAAAAAATTAAAATGTCCTGGAAAAGTCCTTGAAGTCCTGGAATATGATTACTGAAAAAGAGTGGGAAACTGTGTGTGTTGTGTTGAAGCCTGTTGGGCTGAGTTAGCTTTACCTCACCTCCAAAAAATAAAATAAATAAACCTTTTTGATTTATGGCCTAAGAAGAATGTTGTTTTGAAGATACATTTCAAAGATTGTATAGGCTACAGTGTATCTCAGAAGTCCTTGATCTTTTCAGGACACATTTATGCATTTGGCAGACGCCTTTATCCATATTGATTTGCACCCCATTCAAGGTAGACATTTTGCTAGTGTGGATGTTCCCTGAGAACTGAACCTTTGACTTCGCCTAGCACCATGATTTACTTGTTGACTCAAGAGTATATGTGGGCGGGGGAAAAACAAAAACAAATTAGCAATGGAAAAATAAATTTAATATAGGATAAATTCATTTATGTATGTATTTTTTTATGAATGTGCTTCTGATTTTAAAATAATTTTAGAGCATATATACACTAGTACTGTTCAAAAGTTTGTAGTCAGTCAAGTTTTTTTTTTTTTTTTTTTTTAATAAATTAATACTTTTATTCATCTAGGATGGTGTAAATTGATCATAAAGTGACAATAAATTAAATTTCTATTTTAAAATACATTTATATTTCAAATAAATGCTTTTAAAAAGCTTTTTATTCAAAAATTATTAAGATAGAAAATAATGCATTTATTATATGATAATATCTCACCGAATTAAAATGAATGCAGCTTTGTTGAGCATAAGAGACTTCTTTCAGAATCATTAAAGAAATTTCAATCTTGTTAAAAAAAAAGAGTAAAAAATGCTAATTTTATAAATTGTGTTGTCAGAATAGTTCTCTCTTGATATGCTGTGATTCTATTTTCCTCTTTCTCTCCCCCAACTTCCTGTTATTGTCCATGGTCATATTAGCAATGGTGTCGCAAAAACACCTCTATGCACTTAAATAGTGATTGTACTGTACATAAATATAATGGAATTGCAAGGTGAAATATTTTACCAGGGTACAGCTGTATTGGGTAATAAATGTGCTTCCAGGTATTCAGGGGAGAATTCAGAAAGCCTAGCACACAGTCTACATTCACATCAAATGCCTTATAGCAGCACATTACAATGATTGTGTTGAATAAATGTGATAACTAGATATCTGAGCGTAACCACATAACATAGGGCACGCTCAAAGACTTGTTTATTTAATGGAGCACAATGTATCAATGCAGGTAAAATAATTTTTTTTTTGTAATAGGTGTGGTCATTCCAGAAGTCTGCTGTCACATTGCATTTCTGTTACCTAAAACCAAATGATAAAACCACGTTTTTATGTATCATTTCCAACATTCTTTCTTTGCCAGCTAGCCTTCACTAGTCTGCAGCGAGCAAATAGACTCCCAAAATGGTTGACAAGAGTTTTGCCCTAGGTCAGAGTGAGATGGTAACATGCCCTTGGAGAATTGCTGCCACTGTCTGTCAGAAAGAGGGTTGGACCATGTGAGGTGAGCGAGTGCTCTTGAAGGTCAGGTCATTGTTTTTCATTTTCGTTCATGAGATATACTTTTGTTTGAAAGAGTAGACCCACTCCCAGCTCAATTCTGTCTTTTGTTTGTGTAAGGAATATTTAATAATAGCATCCTTTCTTTCTTCCCATCTGCATGGCTGAGCTGTTGACTCACTGCTGTGCATGGTATAACTGTGTGTAGATTTGTTAAGCACCCAAGGCCTCTACAGTAATGTCTATAATTAGATCACGTTTATTTAGAAGACATATTTTTCACAGCTGGTTGCAACACAGAGGATAATATGTCAGAGCAGAGGGGTGTGGATATGATCATTTGATTATTGCAGATCTTTCAGGATTTTATAATTGACAAAGTATTGGATGCCTGTTTGGCAATGATTCAGCATCTTTGTTTGAAAGAGTGTGGTCCCTTGGGAGGTAGTCTGAGAACTGAAACAAAAAAAGATGCTTACTTTCATTACCTTGCACTTGTTCATAGGAAACTTGCTCAGTGATTGTCATTGAAAGAAAATACTACTTACTAAACTCCCTTGACAATTGACACTGTTTTAATAATTTCATTATATAATTTGTCAGCTAAGAAGCACAAAATCAAGGTTAATTATGAATTCTACTGCTTCCTCCACCTATTTTTTCTCCACATTATTATTTTAAAGGAATGGTTCACCAAAAAATTTTAAGTCTGGTATCCTTTACTTACCCACCTATCTTTCAGAAACCCACATGACTTTCTTTCTTCCACTGAGCACAAAGGGAAAATGTCCAAACTCCTACTTTTTCTACAATGTATGTCAAGCAAGATTTGCAACCCATTATTTTCAGTCTGTTCTTCACACAGAGCTATTGCATGGCTTCAGAAAAGAAGTTCATGTGACTTCTATACTATCTTCTATGATTCTTGTATGCTGCCTTTTTGGAACTTGGAATCAGAAACTCGTGTAATCTATGCACAAAAGTTTTATTCATTAAACACATTACTAGTCTAAACAAACACACAATCACACATACAGTACATAGGGGGAAGGGCAAATGAGACTGATTGAATGAAACCATTCAGGGCATGAAGCTATTAAAAAGTAGTCAGTTAACCATTTGCACAGAACCTCAGCATTGTTTTACATCAGGGTCTACAGCTTATACTAAACCTATGTTTCCTTTAGTTAAATGTACAATACTTGCATTCCCTTGGACACTGAATGAGCATCTGGATGTATTCTCGGGTGAAAGTCGGTTTGAATGTTCGATAGCAAAGGAATTGCAATTACGTTCTTCCGGGTTGACGAGTGACTGACTCCAAAGATGTTATTCTGACTTGGTGGTGTTCGGGAGAGTTCTCTCTCATGTGAGAAGCCGGTGTGGGTGAGGTCCCATGGGTATCGGTTGGACCAGAGCAGAAGATGTGAAGTGTGAGATGGGTCACGGATGTGAGGCCTTTTTAACTTCTGTGAAGCTCAGACCTACAGGTGCTCAGTGAGCCAATAGTGACTTAGGCTGATGATACACGGCAACTTATTGAGTAATTTTGCCGGGCCACTTTGTTTTTTATTAGCAATGTTACTTTGGCACTTTCTTATTGAAGATGGGTAACTAATTTCTATCTGGACACTTAAGATCTGCCGTGGGCCCTGTAACTCCCCTGGTTACCCGTTGACGGAAACATAGGGCAAAGTTGCCCGGCAGCATTGGTCAAAAAGTTGCCCAGTGTATCATCGGCCTTAAATCTTTGGAGGGGAAGTTTACGATTTTTTGTGGAGTGTTAGTAGGGGATGTGCAATATATATATATTATGACGTTTTTCTCCAAATACCAGCACGATTGCAAATATGATACTGATTTGGTAAACAGTTCAGTTAACAAGAAGTTAATTTTAAAGGCACAATATATAGTTTTTCGATGCTAGAGGGAGCATATTTAAAATAAAGACCAGGTAGCGTAGTTTGATGACGCTGTGACTGAGTGTGGACTCATGGGAGTTGTCGTCTTCATCCCCACCACAGCTGGTGCAATCCGATGGGCCTCGGGCAGAAATCATGTTCATGGATGATTTAATGATTTATTAATGTAGTAGAATGTAGCAGGGTGAGGCTGAAAGCCTTCCGGTTGTGCGTGTGTGGGGACAAAAAGCAGCGCTGTTTTATTATTCTAGATACATTTGAAAGCTGTGTTATAATGCTACTCTGTTAATTAAAATGCACAACATTTTAAAGCGTCTTTGGAGTGTCCATGTTTCCCATCCATTCGAGGGGAAGTCGTGGCCTAATGGTTAGAGAGTCTCGGGCCGGCAGGAATTGTAGGAGAGGGGAGTGCATGTACAGTGCTCTCTCCACCCTCAAAACACCCTTGAGCAAGGCACCGAACCCCCAACTGCTCACCTGCTTTAAATCTTTCTGTAGATCTTCGGTTCAAAGTGTTTAAATATATACATAAAATAGAGTATGTGTTTATGATCTCTTGGAAATGTATTGAAATGTAACTAGTGTTAACTTGAAAAAGCAATGAGCCACTGACAGGCCGGTCTCTGTCTTCTCAAAGTAAACAACACCAAAAGGTCTTAATAACATTGAAAAATCTGTCTTTAAACCCCCCTCTGAACAGAGGTTAACTGAATGGGCCTGACATTGCACAGTGAAGAGTGAACATCTGTTATTAGCAGGGAAGGAGAGACTGACATGTTAACTTCAGTGGAAAGAACTGCCAGGTGAGGCTGAGATACTCTGTCAATCCAGCGGGTTGGCTAATTGCCAGAAGAAAGCTTGAACTGTATCGACTGTGGCAGTGACACCCAGCCTTGCGTTTTTAACCCCTAAACCTTATAATTAAAACACCTCGCCTCTGACAGTTTGGACACTGTTACAAGCTGCCTGTTACGGCCAGCTAGCTTTCAGCTTCAAACATTGATGAGAGAACTAAAGAAAACAAAAATATATATATCTTCCCTCTTGTTCTGTGTCATAATGTGATTTAAAGGGGATCTGGGTTCCAGAGTCTGGTTTTTACGAAACATTACACATTTTCCAAAGCTTAAGGGAATTTTAAGGCTTAAGAGCTTTTTTTTGGCATGACCTCATCATGCAGATTTACAACACATGCAGTCAGTCTGTGTATTGCCTGTAGGCACAATGCATTGACATCTTTACTTCATGATACAAAGCCCTTTGTTAAGGCCTTGATCTGCTGCTTTTGAGGATGATATAAGCCTATGAGCATTATTTTCTTATTTACTTATAGAGCAGTTATTAAAGGTGGCATGAAATGAAAATTCACCATCTATTTTGTAAATGCATTTTATTGATCTTACTTTGACATAATCTATGTACAGACCTTTTCAGTTTTTAATGTACAGTGAAAGCCTGTCGACACCAAGAACAATAACTATTACAATAACGATAAATATTACAGTTTTAATAAACTAGAAATAAAAAAAGGACAAAAGGCTGAATCTTTTTGTGATAGCAATGAGCTCAATATGGGCCAAATCTGACCAATTTTCTGTCCGAGCTGAATGATAAATAGACTTGCCAGCTACATAGAGTGTCTACGGTTCACCTTGGCCGATACCCAAACAGGCCACATTTGAGAAAAAAGCTTGAGCAAGAGTTTCAGACTTTTTTTTGGGGGGGGGGGGGGCAGATATAATATTAGAAAACAAAATGAATCTTTACGTTTTTCAGGAGGCTTCCCTCAGAAATGGTCACTTATGCTGTACACATCCATTCATTTGAGTTTGTTTTCTGTCTCCAGCACTGGTTGACGGACAGACCCTAGACGCAATAGATTGCGAATTTATAAACACTTCATTTTTTTTTTTTTTTTTCTAGGTGTTTATTATTGGCTGACGGTGGCTTTGCCATGTCAAAGATAGAGGGTCTCAAAACTATCTTCTAAAGCACAAGTGTCAGGGGAAGTATTTTATTAAGTTGCATCTTGAAACTCGTGGCCAGCCACTGTGAGCAATAATAAATGGCTTGCATCCTTTAGAATTTATTTATTTTTATTTTTTTTGGTGTGATATGGGATATTCCATGACACAGATGCGGATGAGATCTAAGCTATGTTTACATCCGTGAGGTTATTTGATATATCAAGTTGTTTATTTTAAGTTTGGTTTACTAAAGGCATACTGTTTGTGTGTGTGTGTGTGTGTGTGTGTGTGTTTGTAAATAATATCTTCTTGATGCACATTTGATTTAATTAAGAAATACTTGAGGGTTTTAATTTAATTGGTTAATATTTATATTAATATTTATATTTTAAAATGAGTAATGTGTTCACTAGAATATTAACTTTTTTTTAATCATCTAAAACCAAAACCTCTTTCTCCACTGACAGCTATGGGAAAGAATGTTCTTACAAATATGTATATTGCATATGTTTCATTATATCATATGTTTTGTATATTATTATCTGTTTATTCATACTACTATAACATATTATATTTGTTATAAACTTATTTTGTGTATATCACATGTAGTTCTTTAAATCATTGTTGATCTATTGACCTTGGGAAATTTCAAAGGTGTATGCACCGTGGTATTGACTAAAATCTTGATAATGTGACAACCTTGATTCTCAATAGCATTTTTGTACTGTAGATATTGTTTCTGTTTAGAGGAGAAAAAGTAGAAAGTCTTCAATCTGGTGTAAGTAATATGGGTAACACTTTAGTATAGGGTCCAATTCACACTATTAACTAGTTGCTTATTAGCATGTCTATTATTAACGAATTGGCTGTTTATTAGTGCATATAAAGTACATAAAATGCATCCAGACATCCATAATCCTACCCAATACCCTAAACTTAACAACTACCTCATAAACTATTAATAAGCAGCAAATAAGGAGTTAATTGAGGCAAAAGTCATAGTTAATGGTGTAGCAGAAATGAGTCGAATCAGACAAATCAAAGAGTCTATCAGAGCTGTGTTCATTGAAACGAGAGCCAAACTCCTCAGGAAGTCATAAATCAGTTCTAGTGCCACAGGAACCAAGCAAGATAACCAACCAACCAACTTGTTCACACAACAGCTTTCAACATTAACACCAATAGAACAATTATTGACCATTTTAATTCGAAGAAGAGATTGTCAAATTTATTGTTCGTGATTGGAATGCAACGCTGGACATCACATGTAAACCCAGGAGATCAAGTTAAATACTTGCATTGACTTCCCCCCCAGCCAGTGAAACCAGACTGAAATTCCTAAGGGGGAAGGGCTTTAAACCTTTGTCTTCACAGAAAAGTCCCTTTGCCAGAGAATGGCAAAGAAACCCTTTTTATACATTATATATGGACCAGAATGAACTAAAAAAAGACTTATGAATGAATCATTCCATTGCTTAACTCCATATTCATTTACGTGTAACCCACACATTTGACTATCATGTATAATCACTTATTGTGTATGTCTTTTGATAACTATAGGATACCTAGTCATGTCTAGTATTGAAATAATCGCATTTTCTTGCTTGATATTGTCCTGACAATCATTTATTTGTAAAATATATCATAATCATGTTATAGGAATCATGTCCAAAATTAGACCCTGTGAGGTGAGAACCACATGCTTGGTAAGATAAACAAATGATTTATGATACCCACCCCAAGAACATATCTGATTGGTCAAGGCAACATTTGAGGGGTGGCCAACAGGAAAGTTTAAATACTTTGGATACGATTAAATTTTTGCTTTTAGTTCTAGTCTAGCTGCTGCTATTAGCCATGTCGGCTTTTAGTTCTAGCATTGCTTGGACATCAGTCATGCCTTGCTTTTAGTCTGCTTTTAGTCCCTAGTTGCTGCTATTAGCCATGTCGGCTTTTAGTCTGCTTTTAGTTCCAGCCTTGCTCGTGCTATCAGTCATGCCTGCTCTTAGCTTGTAGCTTTGCTACCTAGCTTTAGCTTGTAGCATCTAGCCATGCGGTTAGTCATCATGGTTCTTTGAGCGCGGTTCCAGCGTGCCTGCCTGCTGCTACTTATGCCACAATGAGAAGGAACACAACCTAGTCTCGTCAAACTTTATTTCTTTTCTTTTCCGTTTGAGAGTTTCGTGTTCTGAGTTAAGTTTTGTAACGTCGACCTCGTCTGCGCGTTTGAACTCCAACCAGCCACACAACTCCAGCTTCAGCCAACGCCAAGCACTGGCTCCCCAAGACGTCACTTCAGCCAACTGAACTTCCAGCCAATCAGCGACACCGGGATACCCCTTTCAACTGGAGTCCCTTTCACAGCAAACGAAGGCAACGTATTCCCAGATATTTGTTGTGCTGGTGTATCTAATATAATTTTAACCCCATTGAGGAACTCAATGCGAGCGCTAATTACGTGATTGATGGTTGTTCATGTCTATGCAATTTAACGTATTGCTGTAAACTTGGAATTCCATATTTCCATTCTCTTAAACTCATCTTTCCCTAACTTTCGACCTTCCTGCAACTTGTGTGAATGTGTGTGTGCGTGCGTTTATGTGTTAGATTAGTTTATATGTCTTAGATCAAAATTTCCCTTTTCTGATCAAATAAGCCCTGGATAGCGTTTATCAAACCAAATGGAGGTAGTAGGTGTCATAAAAACTATGCAAGCATACCCTAATATCCTTGAAATACACCTTTGCAGGAGATCATAGTATGCCAGAAGGTTAAATATACAGTCATATTTCTGTGTAGATGAAGCCATTACAGCACTCAGACCCTAGCGCTAGTGCAACAGGAAATATGCCAAAAGACTTACACCTCGCAAAGTCAGTGTTTATCATCACTGTAAAGCAATCATTTTAGATGACTGTTCCGCGTTCGAGAAAATAGCCCCTATCACATAAAAGTGCTTCCCCCTTTCCATAAACATAGATTATTTTCCTTCAACAATTTTATCCTGGCTGCCATCTTTGGCACTTGAAACCTTTTTTCATCATTCTTGCATTTTCCCCACCGTAACATGCAACGTGCACTCTAACAGTATAAAACGTTTTCTTAAAATATGACCAGCAATACCATTATCATTTCTCCACAAAATAGATCCCACTGTCATGCTTATCATTAGATTTTAAAACAAACACTGTTTCTGGCCGCCATATGTGGCGGCAGATGTCATCAAGCAGCTCTGAGGGGGAAGACAGACAACCTGTCTACATAACTGAAGCTAGGAAATTGAAGTTTAGGGGAAACACAGACAGAACATTTGCATTCTCTACATGTCCTTCATCTAAGATTCATTCTTCTCTGGAAAAGCTCCAGAGAGTCTGATGTACACGAACTGTGTGAAAAGGTTTGGCAAGGTCGTGAGAGCTTTATGAGAACAGCAAGTGATGCCTGGGTTTGAGCTGTTCTCATCAAGCCATTTTATATCACTGTTTTATAATATTAAATACAAGTATTTTAAATAGAACTTCGAAAATCCCCACAAAGGTTTTTTTTTTTTTTTTTTTTTTTTTTAAAAAAAGCTCAGTATAAAAACCTTCAAATATAGCTTTTCTATCTTTAGTTATTTTTATAAAGCCTTCTTTGATTGAGGCCACAATTGTAATGTGAATAATATGAATCAGCCTCTGTATTGATGCTGTTCAAAGTTAAAAGATTTAAGTTCCACGTGCACAACATGCTGGCAGTGAAATGCTTTTTTATTTTTTTATTTTTTCTCTGCAAGGTATCATTAGTCTGCAGAAGAGAGATACAAGGCTTTGGGACATGTAGGACAGTAAATACAGATGCAGTAAAATAACAGTAGCAATATACCAAACATTTGAAAGTACAGTGGGAAAAAATATTTATTTGATCCCCTGCTGATTTTGTAACTTTGCCCCCTTACAAAGAAATGAAGGGTCTGTAATTTTATGGTAGGTTTATTTTAACATATAGAGACTGAATATCAACCAAAAATTCCAGAAATAAAATGTGTTATAAAAGGTTAGAAATGGATTTGGATTTCAGTGAGTGAAAAAAGTATATGATCCCCAAGCAGAACATGATTTAGTACAAGCACAGAGGAAAGATGTGTTTTGTATTTGTTCACCAGGTTTGCACACATCCCAGGACGGCCTGTAAATGTGTCTTATTGAGCAGGGGGACCTTGCGGGTGCTGCAGGATTTCATTCCATTTGGGCGTAGTGTGTTACCGGTGTTTTGCTTGGTGACTGTAGTCCCATTAAGATCATTAACAAGCTCCTCCTGTTTAGTTTGGGTAGTACTTATTTCAATCACTGAAATGCAAATACATTTCTAACATTTATATAATGTGTTTTTTCCTGGATATTTTTGGTTGATATTCTGTCTCTGTCCGTAAAAAAATAAACCTACCATAAAAAAATACAGACCCTTCATTCTTTGTAAGCGGGCAAACTTACAAAATCAGCGGGGGATCAAATAAATATTTTCCACACTGTACATTAAGTATTTGGACACGTAGGCCACATATAAAGTCTCAAACATGGCATTTATTTTTTTAAGAAAAATTCTGGCAACTTTTGCCAGATTTATTTATTTATTTATTTTAATAAGCACTATTTATTAAATGTAAAGTTCTGGCAACTTCTGGTTATTTTCATTGTTCTCAAATTTTAAATGTGATTACAGTCATTTAATTATAAAGGTGTGCGACATGATTTTATTTATTTATTTATTTTTATTGAGAAAGCAACTGAACATCTTAAAAAAAAAAAAAAAAAATTGAATAGTCTCAGGCAATTTCATAAAGGTCCCATTGATTCTCCCATCTCAGCAGGTTGCTCTCTGTGTTTTCCAGGTGCATCCATTTTACAATTTTTAACAAATTATCCAAGTAACAATAATTAGTCTATATCACTCAGTCCAAATGCTTCTTCTAAATTACCTAACTTAATTGCAGGTTTGTTTGTGTTTGGCTAAGATTACTTTTAACTTACAAGAAACCATACATGTCTGCAGGATCCACTAACCACTTTTTAGAAACTTTATATAGAGATTTTCAGGGACACCATAGGCCTCCATAGCACGGTAATTGTGTGATTCAGACAGTCTTCACTCTGCTTTTGTGCATGATTTTGAAATTCAATACTGAATCATTCATCGCACTTCTCAGAAGCCTTGTAGTAGTAGTATGTTTTTCAAAGATCTCAAGATTAATGACTTGAAGATTTCTGAACATGAGGCTTCAGCAAGCCAAACGATGTATGTGGATTAAAACAGTCCTGATTCTTTCCAGATATTTTTAGGAAGTCATCATTAATTTTATTTTTGTGAAAGAAATCCCCTCTATTTACCATTAGGCCATTCAGGAGTCCTTGGGCACAGAACTACATTAATAAAAAGAGGAAAGAAGATGATCTTATCTTCACATCTGGATCCCTTATTAGACAAAATTAATTACTTAAATCTTGAGCACATGCTACTTCATCAAAATGAGAAATCCTAAAGTTATGGCTTCAGAAATAGAGACATTTACCCATATAATCTATGCAGTTCATCACATCAGACTTTAAATATGAATTTAATGATAATTGATTATTCGCTGAATTATCAGCAGCAGTCAATATGTGCATATACCTGGTTCAAACATAAAACATGTTAATGCAGTAAGCTAAAGATTAATCATGATTGACACAAAACATACTACATAGTCAAAAAAGCGGATACCTTATAAATTGTGTCGCTGTTGTGGTTTAATTACTACCACTGCTTCACTGAGGGAGATATATTTTAGGCTATAACAATGAAATGGTTTCTGACTTCCACACAGTTTTAGCCATCAGGACTAATTGGTCATGCACAGTGGGCACGCTGATTTCTGCAAGATTATAAATTATTAAATAAAAGAAGGATAGTCTAGTTTCAGAAGCGTTGAAGTTCAGTGAAGAGCCTCGGTGTCACATAAGGTCTTTCCCCATGTAAAATTACTTATGTAAAAATAACACTTTTTCAATTTCCTTGCTTATTATAGTTATGACAAATCAAGTGAATTTTATCAAATCTTATTGAGAACGTGTTCACTGGATGTGCGTTATTGAAGCTTTTACAGATTTAGGTTACTAAATAGTCTACTAAAGAAAAAACACTTTTTTTTAAGAATATACATAAATATACATAGTTTAGTGTCTAATAATAATACAGCTAATAAAGTAATTGGACTCAGCTATTTTTTTTTTTTTTTTTTTTCATTGTGCAAATACCACATGCTAGGCTTTCCATTGACAATGATTCATTGGTCCCTAAAGATCTGCTGTTCATTCTCTCTTGTTCTCTCTCTATTATTTGTGTTTTCCTTTTAATGTGATTCCTTTTTAATTCAGCTTATAAAAATAGCAGCACTAATTAATTTGTAGCATTTTATATACAATAATGTACTTGCATCAAATGTTAATCCTCTTTGTCCGTGGAAAGCTGACGTTGTAAATGTGCTCATGGTCTTTTAACACATTTCTCCATGGGGGGCTGTAGTGCTAAGTGCATGTCATCTTGCTTTTGCACTATCAGACTGTTCCAATGTTCTTTGTTTTTTAATTGCCCACTTACATAATTGTTTCATTAGCTCTTGCTAAAAATATTTGCCTGGAAATTCGAAGACAAGATGTGTGCGGGCACCTCTGCTGAGCAGAGCCAGTAAATATTAGGTTAATTGAGTCGGTTACAGTAGCACTTAGGGCTCAGTGCTGCCATTCCGTATTATTTGCATATATTAGGAACACCGCTGCAGTCTTGGGAAGAGGGAGTCCCGCTAGGTAAAGCAGTAGGAATTGACTTGTCACTGCTCTGTGTGTGGGAGAGAACAGAGTTCAGGAAAAGTACACTATCATACATCTCACCTCCAATGCGGTATATATTACAGTACTTTAGGACTGACAAAAGTTTAGATGCTTTTACACAAGAATGTATTAAAATGCAAAAAAAATAAAAAATACCTGCAACTGCAAGGTTGCACTTATTTGATCAAAAATGCAGTAAAAGTATTAATATTGTGAAATATTACTAATATAACGTTTTTCTATTCTAATTTATATATATATTTTTAAAGATGTATTTTTTCGGCAGCCATTAATTCAGTTATTCAATTCTTTGATGAATAGAAATGTAGGAAAAGTGAAGAAAAGCAGTGAGCAGCTGTTTAATTTTTTATTTTTTAATGTTTCAAATCTTACCAGTTTGTTAAGTTATCTTATAAATCCTTTACAGTGTACAAAACAAACGTTGCAAAATGGCATAGCTGCATTTGTATGAAATGAGAGAGCAAATTAAATAATTGTACACATAACATTGAATTGAGTTTAAACATTTTATTAGCTAACCAAACACAAAGCTACCACGAAGAGAGAATGTTCCTAGCAAGAGTACAGCGCTTACTTCAGTTACCCAAATTAGCCTGTGTTATCAGCTTTTACTGGTTGTTATTGATGGATAACGCACCCCCGAATGTCGCAACTGACCAATCAGACCATCAAGTATTCCACTGAGCCATGTAATAAATACTATTGTATTTATTATACAGTATTATGTGTCAATATCATACAGTGTATAATATATACAATATTATACAGATAGATGGTAAACAATTTACATACACTTACATACAAGTATTTGAAGTATTTTCTTTATTAAATACTGACCTGAATTAGATATTTCACATAAAAGACGTTTACATGTAGTCCACAAGATGAAATAAAAGTTGAACTTGATTCTTAATACTGTTTTGTTACCTGGATGATCCATGAATCTATTTATTTTTATGCTATTAGTTGTCCATGAGTCCCTTGTTTGTCCTAAAAAGTCACACTACTTGCTGTTCTTCAGAAAAATCCTCCAGGTCCCACACATTCTTTGGTTTTCTAGCATCTTTTGTGTATTTTATCCCTTTCTAACAATGACTGTATGATTTTGAGATCCACCTTTTCATACTGAGGACTCTGCTCCATTTCATACTCCATTCTGAACATAACCAATATAGTATATACAATTATACATTAAGGCATTTCATCTATTAATACATTTTACCTTGCATGTCTTTTTATATTTCTGTATGTATTTAACATCTTGAGGGAGTGTTTCATGAGTAATGCCACAGTTGGGGTTTTTAAGGCTTATGAGGGATGCTATCATAGAAAAGAGGTTGCCCAAGACCTGAAATGAAAATCATTGGTGGTTTATTACATTTCGTTTGAAGATGGTTGTGACAGTAATGGCGTTGCAATCTATATGTGCACTTCTGATGAGGAACTGACCCTGAAGGCATATAGAGTCTCATAATTAAACAAGCCGTCAGCTAGATTCAGATGGTGGATGAACCAGAAGACTTTTCTGGAAGTGCTTTTCCGAAGTGCCACAGAAATCTTGGGTAATGAGGTAGCTGATGTCGAACTGTGCTCATGAGGAACTTGCTTTAACTTTTTGGAGAGAACCCACTGTTTGCAGTAAACAACAGTAGGTGGGCTAATATTTAATCTGAGGAATGTTTATTATAATTACCCCTGGATGAGCTCTTATGCAATTAGCAATGCGGTACTTCTTAACTTAACATACTCTTCTACTGAGTTACAATGGATTGCCATACTTCTAGGCCACTCAGCACCCCAGACAGAAATTAACATGAAGGACAGATTTTAGAGTACATTGTGGATTCTGAATTGAAGCATCACTTGTCTGTGATATTTCTGTGGAGAGTTCGGTTGCTTGGCTCGTTCAACAGTGTAAACAGTGTCCTTGGAGTGCTTTGTTAACACCAGGCCATTTTATTTATTATTATTATTATTTTGCTGATTGCTTCACCTGCCAAATATGTCCTGAATAAAATGTTCTGTTCAGTTCTTCTGTTTTCATTAAATCTAAAGCAATTTCTTTATATTATTTCATATCTTGATTATGTATGTGCAGAGGCAAACACAACTCTGTTGTGCACACCATCCATTTATTCTGTAATATAAAGACAATATCCTGAGTGTAAGTTTGAGAAAGATGGATATGAATTAGAGTGAGCTCTTGCGCTTGGTTTTGAAAGATGAAGTTGTGATTTAATGAAGTATGATTAATCAAGTTTTCCAGTTGTGATTAATCAAGTCCATCCAATCTGCTAGACTGTGTTGTTTAAAGTTGTGAAAATGCAAGCCCTGATTACCTGGGGAACTAAAGGTAATTTGATTATTTGCCACATAGGGTAAAACTTAACAGTTTTTATTACATAGGAAATTGATTTATGGAAAGTGGCATTTGTTTGAGCTATCACTTACTCTAATGGTTAAAGCTGCTTACAGCAGAAGTTTGCAGCTTAACTGTCAAACAACACTATATTTTGGTGTTAGGGAATGTATGTATACTGTTTCTGTAATGTGTTGTGAAGTTTGAAACATTCAGAGTGGCTTTATGTAATTAGACCAAGAAAAAGAAATCTACAATGGTTGTCATGTAGACATAAACAAGAGCACTAGATCTGTTTTTTTCTATCTCCTCTATTTGACATGTGACTTATGCATACACTGATTAGCTGAGAAAGTCTGTTTGCCTGTATTGTGTTCTGTAGAGTCATGGACATTACTTTGGCTGTTTGTCAAGAGCACTAGTTTGTAAATGTGAAGCTAATATTTTTCAATCACTGTGTGAGAATTTCCATGAGATACTATGCCAGTGGTTTATGATTGGTCAACACATGGCAATGGTCAGGATTAAGAATGTTATGTTTAGCATAAAATAAGCAAATTATGCCATATTAGTTATTAGCTAGTATATGTCATGCTGTCAGTCTCTGTTTTCCTGGGTGTTCCCTAGTGAGCTCACTTCTCCTTAGGGACTTCACCATAGGAACTTTAATTCCTCTAGTCTGGTCCTGTCTTCACAATAATTGCACTCCAATTAAATCGCACAGGTGCTGACAATCCTTTGTCATTAGTCTCCATATATATAGCTGTCCTTCTCTGTTGTCTGTATGGAGTCCTTACCCTATGTGTGTCGATGTTTCTCGTCTCCCGAGACTTCCCCGTTGTTGTGTTAATTTTATCTGACTAAAGAAATATGCAGATGTTCTCTCCAAACATCCAGATTTCAGACCAGCAAAGGCAATTTAAACCATTGTTCTTACCTTTGATGTCTTCTCTGTGGCAATGGAGAATTCTGCACTTCTTCCCACCAGAACCAGATCAGCTCAGTTGAGTCTTTGCCTCTGCAGAGCTTGGCAATACAGAATCAGGAACAAACTAAAATAATAACTTTACTCATAATAAATTACTCAGAGACTTGTTTAAAAGTTTTTACGCATCACCATTGTACATGGCTTCGCTTTATTTTAAACACTAACTCATAAGCAAAATATTAACAAGTAAAAAACAAAAGTAAAAGCGTAAGTCTTCACCCCGAGATGCGGCAGGGGATGTGTCCAAACCATAACATTATATAGTCCCCAAAAACAATACATCATTTCTTCCGGATGCCTCCTTTTGGTAAAACACATTAACACATCCGCTTGCACGCACACACTAACAGTCAGGTTGCTATGGATACAGGAAGTTAACATTTCCTTATTTGGCAACCCCTCTTCTGCACACATACATTAAGTAATTGCTGCTCTATCTTCTTTCCATTAAAGCAAATTAATCTTTTCTTTAAGCTGTTACAAAATCTTAAGGCGTAGGCTAAGTAAGTAACTATTGCTAAACTGCACAGCATCCTCCTCCCTGTGTTAATCAGATCAAACACATTACAATACAATTTTTTAGAAAGAAAGTCCATCCTGCAATCCAGATTGCAAGATGCATTTCCTTGCACACTCATTGTTATCTTAGCAAAAAGCAAGCATACGTGACAGTCTCAACTGGCGTACGTGACAGTCTCAACTGTTGAGCAAAGTTAACATCATACATTTCTTATTACTGCCCTTTAGAGTTGATGTCTAACAAATCATATATCTCATTGTTACCTTTTAAGGGTTTTCTGGTCTTGCAACAGAGGTTTGCAATCTCAAGGCCTCAATTCCATTTGCCAGAGACTGTAACTCTAAATCAACTTTAACCAACTCAATACAATTAATGATTTCTCTCATCATTTTTATTATCTTCTTATTCATGCCTTCTTGTCTTCGCACCAGTCGAATTATTCTTCTTATCTTAGAAACGATTTTCTGCTGGTCCGTCGGTTGATCTCCTCTTCTGTTTCTCTCGACGCTTGTCTTTCTTCTTTTGTCGTTTAACTTTCTTGCTCCAGTCTTTCTGGAGGCCTTCAACAAGTAAATCATCAAAATCAATCTTTAATTTACCTGGTTTACGATTATAGTTACCTAGTGAGACACGATTGGGAATATTGTGATTGGGGGACCCCATTCCTAAATTGGGAATCTACCAAACATCCCCTCTTGGGGTCACACTATCAACAATATCCCCTCTTGTTTTATTACTTTCTTTTGGGATTCTATCTTTAATTCATTACCCCAAGATAGTCCCTACTTTCTCACTTCTATACGTTTTTCTCAATGAACACATCAAAAACATTCCTTCTGTTTCTAATCAATGTTACTTCTATCAATTCTCCCATTTCCATTACAGAATACGGATCTTGATTTCTAGGCAGTTCATGTATTAGGCACTTGTCAATTCCATCTCTTTCCACAAAAACCCTCAGGATTCTCCTGCGGAGCCAGAGCCTCTCAATCGTTCTCGGCCAGCTTTTCGCCAGATCTAGGAACCGTCTGAAGCTCATCCCACTCAGTGGGCCACCGGGCTCCTGGATCATCACTGCTGGGCTCTGGAAGAGATTCATGCCAATCATAACACTAATACATAAACCACTCTGTACTTTCAAATCACCATACCCATATAATGAATTTAGATCTTTTCAAACAATTTTTTTTTTTTTCTTTTTAAGTTTTAATTATAGGTAGTTAATTATTCTGAATTTATTGTGGTAGTTTGCTTGAAACATGTTGTACACTTTTTCAATGCCTTTTTCATCTTGTCCCACCGGTTCATCAAAATCATAATTCCCAGTAGTACAATATCATCATCTTTCAGAAAGAATCCTAACATAAAAACACTCAATGTCAAAAATCCTATAATTGTCCATAACATTGCCTCTTTACCATATTTAAATATCAACAATCCAATTAGATATATTGCGCTAGTTATGATAATACATATTTCTCCCCAAAAGACAAACTTATCTTCATGTATCATAACAGATGTAACATCAATCCCAAGTTTTAATATGCTTGTTACAGTTAAACCAAATGTTCCCTGATGTCCTAGCAATTTTTGCCATCCAATTGATAAAATCATCAGAGCACAAACAAAAATCATTTTGCTAATTCTTCCTATTAACATTATTCTTACCACTTGTAAAACTGATAAAAAATACAGCCACCAGAGATTTCTGTTAATTCCTTGCAAAAGCATCCATAAAATATAAACACCAACCTGGAATCCAGTACCAGGGATTTCAGGAATCAGAAATCCACCGGCCTCTGTCTTATTCTCATTCCTTGCGGTTCCATTGTTTGTCCCCTTGGATGCCATTTTTATCATTAACAATTGAGATCTTCTGTTGGACTTACGTATAGTAATTGGTTTCAATAAATTTCAATGAGTTTTCTATTCCCAAATAGAAATTACCCAAATATCCAGTTAGTCTTGTCCAGTTACAAGTGAAACTACGGATAGTTGTAGCTGTCTCAGACGTTCCCTATACAATATATATATATGTTTTTACTCCACCTACTTCCTTTCTCTTCATTATCTTAACGGCTATCCTTTTTTGCTCCTTTTAAGGTATGCCACGTTTCTCTACAATAACGGTTTTTCTAAGTCATGCTTCTTTGTTCGTTTAATACGTTTATGCCCTTTATCTTGAAAATCTATTAATTTTCCTAATACCGTTAATACATCTCCATTGTCTTTTCTGGACATCATTCTTTGGCCTAGAGATGCACAGAAACATTTTATAATAACCATTATTATAACTAGTCCTAATACAATTAATCCCCCATATAAAATGTACCATCCGGCTCTAATAAAGAGATTAATTAGACTACTCCATAAATCCGTTGTAACAAAATTAAACACAGTTTCAGCTGCCTTTTTCACACCTTCCACTCCTTTTTTCACAAATTCTCCAGGATCTTCAAACCATCTTGGTCCTCCTTTTATTTTCTGACCTTTGATCTCTATGCTAGTATTACATAGATCATTTCTCAACCAGTCTAAACCCAGATAATAATTTTTATCTTTTGCTTTGCACCAATTTTCCTTCCAATTTCTTCTTTCAATTGTTAGTGACAAATCATCAATTGCTATAGCATCTAATTTAGTTAAGGGTACATTCTTCCCTCCTTTTGGAACTCTATACCTTAACATGCTATTTGTTGCATAATATACTGGTCCATAAAACATTTTCCACTGAGGGTTCCTACTAACGATTCTTATTACCCCTCCAGTTCCATAAGTCATTTCATATTTGTTCGCCAGTTTACTTCTCTTAAAAGTCCAAGGTAAGGGAACTATTCCCTTACTCCAATAACATAACACTGATGCTATTTGATTAATAGTAATTTGATCATGTCCTGATGAGCATTTTTCAATAATACTCCCACACTCGTTTCCTAATAATCCAAAAACAGCATCACTAAAGAAAACTAAATTGTTTCTATAAATACCTTCTTTGTCTTTCCTTCTATTAAGGTTTAATCTTTTCAAGTATAACCTTCTCTTTATACTTAAGTTCTCATTTGTTTTATTCCCTGTGATTGGATCTGTACCATTACAGAAATCATCACAGTCCATATTCTCTTCATCTTTGTCACAAAAGTGAGCATAGGAAAAATCAACACTATCAGTCTTAATGTATTTGTATTTTTGTCCATGGTATTTTTTACCCATTTCTTTTCTAACACATTGTTCTATTTGTTTCACCTTATCTTCATAATAGTTTTTAATTTCTATTTCTGTTTGTAATGTTTCTTTTATTTCCATTTTGATTAGATATACATCAGTTTCCCATTTAACTTCATCTATTTCCCAGTAACCTATTTTGAAATTAAATTTTACTCTAGGTAAAGCTAATCTCCTTTTCCATATCCATGGTACGGTTTTATTTAACTCTAAACTAATTCTGGTTTCAGATGTAATTTCTAGTTCTGCATATCCTGTTTTTCTTGATCCTACTGATCGGTCTCTTACTGTCGTTAACACAATGAAATTTCCTTCTTTAAATAACATACCATTGGTTTCTATCCATTTTTCAACATTTTCCCTTATTCCTGCTGCACTTTTTATTTTATCCATATTTTTATCTCTCGTACTTCTTTTAACAGTACCTTTATATTTACACTGTCTTATTGTCCAGGGGTTAAAATCTTTTGCTGATCTAAATATCCAACATCCCCCTAGTTCCTCATTTTCACTTGTTCTATAGGTAGAACCTATAAAATATTTAATAGTCTTATTTCCTTCTTGTTCTTGGATAAAACTATTTTCTTCATATACTTCAATGTCACTACTGTGCCAATGTTTTATTTTTACAGTACTCTTTAGTTTGACCTTTGGCTTTCTAACCATGTAGTAATCATTCTTCTTGTCATGGAGATTATCTAGCCATCTCCAAAAACCTATTGTTTTGTTCTCTATTTTAGTTCTGTTTCCTTTAACAGTTGCCCATACAGAAACTTCAAATCCTGAAACATTTTGTTGTTGAACTAAAATCTCAGCTAATATCAAAGAATTAGTAAAAATTCTCCACTCTAGAACAAAGCTCACTCTAATTAATATTAATAATAATAATCCTAGAATTATTAACATCCACAGTATTATACTCATCCATTTGCAGATGCGCCGTTGTTTCTTCATCCTCTCGATGATTTCTTTGGCCTCCCCCAGCTCTTCTGAGAGGCTCTCGAGTGACTCTGCTCTCTTCATTTCCTGTAAGTAGAGGTTAGTTCTGAGGCCCAGTTATGAGCCTTCTAGTCCTCCTAAATATACCTTTTTTGATAACCTTTATCTCTGGCTGTTTATCATGTAACTCAACTTCCAATCCCCCAATCCAATCATAATCAGGGTGTGAACATGACAATACATTCAACTTAAAATGCATTACAACAGTAAAGGTTTCACTTGGTACTTCTGTGATCTGCTCGTTATCGTAATAACTTACAAACTTATATGTCTCATCTTCAGGACACCAAATTTTGTGCTTATCCAGGTCTTTTACTGAGGACACTGTTAACTGCACAAATTTCTCTTTCCTTGTAGATTTTCGTTTCTCCTTTGTCACATTAGAACGAGGCTGTGTCGCTCTAAAGTCTTTCTCATAGGGAGGGCTATTCAACCAGCCACTTCCCTGTACCAGTTCTACCGCTAGATGTCCCCAGCTTCGAACTTGCCACTGATCACCGATTTTTACATAAATCCAGGCAATCTTCCCTCGAGACCCTTGCTTAGGATCTACCACAGGGAAACATCTTAAAATGGGTTGTGTCCACAATGACAGCTCCCATCTCATTGACTCAATGTCTGTAAAAGATAGATCCTTTTCTCGATCCTGTCTTTTTATTTCTCTTGCAAAATCTTCTTTCCCTAGAAGAGTTTTGTTCCTAGTTCCTTTCCCATTCTTGGGAACCATAGGCATTCTTGCTCCAAGAAAAGCCTCTCTTTCATGTTCTCTCATCCCAATATAAGGATGTCTAGAGAACCTGGTCATTATTCCTTCCTGGAATAATCCCAGTGGTTTGAGGACTCTTAGCGTCTCCCAAACTGACCTAGAGGACATCAGAGTCCTCTCTTTTGCCTTACAGACCATACATGACCACAAAACTGTGCCATCCCAAGTGCAACCGCATCTCTCTCCAAAATTCCCAGACACTTTATAGGAATCTATTCTCACCTTGGGGAGTCCTGGCCTACAGTTCTCACAAATCAGTACTCCAGATATCTCTGTGTGAGTTTGTTTATGCATCAACCATTCTGCACCCATGTCCTTCTTTTCGTCACCAAACGATAGACTCTGCATAGCACATTGTTGATTGCATATCACACAGCAGAACGGTCGTACTGTTACTTCTATTGCTTTGGCATATGTTCCTTCATAGCCAAGGTACCTTTTCATCTTGGGTTCTAACCATAGAAATGCTCTTGACCCATGCTTACCATGCTCCACCCGGATTAGGCCTTTTTGATTAATAATGGACCTTACTCTCTCCATTATTTATTTCCTTACTAAATCCTTATTACTCTGGATTCCGTTATTTTCTAGTTCTACTGTATTGGACCCTGTTATTGCTTTCACTTTATCAACAGTACCCAACCCCTCAGAGAACTTACCTACTTTGTGCCTTCGTGTTATAATGACTTCATCACCAACATCGAACCTTGTGTTTTTCTTAACCTCCCTTTCTTTCAGGTTCACCGTATTGTACCTGTTGAGGTGTAATAAACACCGATCAATGTTCTGATCCCAGTCACCTAAGGCTTTATTTTTAGCAAACCATTCCTTAACATTTCTAATTGCACGTTCTGCAATTCCATTTGTCTCTGGACGGTAGGCTATGGATTTAACTAGTATTATTCTATTCTCTTTACAGAATTTCTGTACTAGTTTCCCACTTATGTTATGTGCACCATCTGCTCTCAAACTCTCCATTGGTCCCTGCCACCTAATCCATTCTGTTAAACACTCTACTACCTTTGCTTCAAGTGCTGACCTTAAAGGCCATATCATGGTTTTCTTAGTGTGGTTGTCAATGGCGAGCAGAAAATAGCAGTTCCCCTTTTTAGTCTTAGGGCACAATAGCACTGCAAAGTCAATGCTAATCTGTTGTGAAGGATACTCCTTTGGTAATTCACTTTCCTCACAACCCTTAGCTGTCATAAACTTCCTGCATACCTGGCATTCTTTCCTCACCTCCCTGTAATGATTCCTCCAATTAGGAATGTTTAGATTTCTTAATCTAAGCTCCACTTGAATCATTTTAAAACTGGGATGGTTTAGCTCATTATGCAGTTTCTGAAATAACCCTGTTATTTCTTTTGTCTTAACTCGACCTATAAGTTTATCTACCTGTCTATTTCCTTCAGCAGACTCATTAGTTTGCTGTGTGTGGCTAACCTGGTGATAAACATGAGCCTTTACTTTCTCTAGTAAATTGGCTATATTTTTCCACTGATCTCTATGTGCCATTGGTTTACCTTTAGCTGTGTGAAAGTCATTAGCTTTCCACTTGTCTAGCTCCAGGTTAATCCCATCTGTAACATATTCTGAATCACATGTCAGGACAATCTCTGTATGACCCAGCTCAACAGCCCTCTGTAGGGCACGTTCAACAGCTATTACTTCTGCTAACTGAGCGGTCCCCTGGATTTCCTCTTTCTGTGATGTGATCAGCTGTCCATTAAATTTAACTAAGTATCCCCACTTAACTTTCCCTCCCCTCTCACTTCCATCAGTGAAATATTTGGGTAAGTGCTTATGGTTCTCATGATACCTAGTAATCTTATCCTTCCTTTTCTGTTTAATTCTCCTCCAATCTAACTGATTGTCTCCAAGAATTAAACTCCATTGATCCCACCTATGGCTATTGATGCGAGCCTGATTCATCACTAGATTCCTTTTTAACCTAGCTAGCTCCCCTGCCATAGAGAAAATCACTATTGGTTGTTCCTTTGCTACAGCTTTTAGCTGTAACAGTCTCTTACAAACAGCTGCTAATATTCTCTCAGCACTGTTCTCATCAAATCTTTTCATTGTTGGTTCTTGCTGGTGTGTCAAAAATGCAATAGGATGTCGCCCCTTCCGTTTTTTTGTATTGTTAGAGTAACTTCCTCTTCTTTTTCAGCAACCTGAATGTACAGAGAAAAAGTCTCATCTCTTCTTTCTAATGCACCACTATTAAGTGGATATTAATTCATTTTAATCTAGCTTGCTCAATCTGCTCAATCCACTGCCATTTTCCTTTCTTGGTTCCTTGATATAATATTTTAGTATCCTCAGAATATTTAGTTATTAGCTCCCTAATGTAATTCAAGGTATCTAACAGTGACTGAAGTTGCTTCCTGTTTCTGGGGGGGCCTTGCCTGCTGTATTTCTTCTATCTTAGCTCTTGTAATTGTTGTTAAAGCTTTTGTATCTTTACCAAGCTTAAACCCTAGGAAATCTATCTCATGTTTTCCAATTTCCATTTTCTTCCCACTAGGTTTAAGACCTGTCTCTGTTAACATATCTAGTGTCTGTTCTACCTATTTCAGTTACACTCTATTTTGTCTGGTCAGAGGAGAACTGGTCTCCTGAATGAGCCTGGTTTCTCCCAAGGTTTTTTTTTTTTTTTCCCTCTTATTCTATCATAGAGTTTTGGTTCTTTGCTGCTGTTGCCTCTGTCTTGCTAAATTGGGATTACTTCACTTATAGTTCTATCATTGACTTGATAGCAAATGATTGCACAGATACTGTCATTTTGCATTATTGACACACTGTTTTTCAAATAAATGTTGTTCAATTGCGTTGACACAATCTTTCTTGCTCAAAGCACTATATAAATACAAGTGCCTTGACTTGACCCTGTCCTGATTGTCCACTCCAGGCACCCCACCAACTATAAGCAACCCCGCAACCACACATCCATAATCTCTCAAAGCAGAATGTCAGGATAGGTTTTAGGGTTAGTGTTAGTTGAAAGTGTTAGAAGATATTAAGCAGGCAGTCTACTAATACTCCACCAACTGTTGGTTGACATGTGGCTGCAAAGCTACCCACCGCCAGTAGAATGCCCAAAAACAGACTACCGAAACAAAGTGTCACCGCAGTTTAAAGTGCTCTTATTTATCCTTTGTGAATATAAAATGTTAATGTAAACTGTGAGCTGTATTTCTGATATATTATTATTATTTCTTTCAAAATTGCACTATGAAATTGTCTTGGCTTAAAGCCTACATGATCTTTGATTAATCAATATTTTTACTTCTTCTACTTTCTCTTTGGCTGGACTTCCTCTTTTTCTACACTGACTTCTGCTATTCTGTCAGCTACCTTTTACCCTGCCTGTTTGTTTCGGGCCTGCTTTTTAGTCTCTCTACTATAATCTGTTGTCTCTCTTCTGGGCTCAATTTATTCCATTTTTCTGGACTGATGTAACTACTTTTCTCTCCACTATTTTAATATCAATTTTTCCTATATTTTGGTTGTTCCCTATATTTTCTCCCTCCAAATGATATTTCTTTAGGGATAGATCTATTTCTCCCTTTTCTCCAGTTCCTATCTGGTTTTTGTTCTGGGTGAGGGGAGAATCTACCCTCCACCTCATAACGGTTGTAGGGCTTCTTCTCACAGCTTGACCGTCTCGTTGGGCCTTTAGGCCTCTGAGTTTTACTACTTGATTTTTCTATGTCTATCCGAATTATTTCTGTCTTATTGAATTAGAGCCCTTTCTAATTCTTCAGGGGAGGTCTCTGGACCATAAAGAAGAATCACTTTTGCTCCTATTTAGGGCTTTTCTCTTTACACCTTGAAAATTTTTCTTAGGATCCCCTCTACAACTTTTCTGCAATTTCTTGACAGGCTGTCAATAATCCTACTGTACATCACTTTTCTTTGAAGTGTTCCTGCTCAGTTCCCTTTTTATTAGTAGGAATTAACCCCTCAAGAGTCTTAGCTAATTGTCTCCCTCCATGCAGACCAAACTCAGCCAAATTATGTGAGTCTACTGACTGCCAGATAATTTCATCTGTTCACCATATCTGACTAGTTCCCTCACTTTTCATTTTACTGTGTTATTTTAAATTTTGGCCTTTTTTAAGAATTTAATCTCCTGATATTTTTTCCATTAATTCTCCCAGAGTTACTCTGGATTCCATTGCACTATTTTCAGTTTGTCTAGGAGTATGTACCTGATTTATAGCGGTTATGGGCCTTCTTTGACCTGGTGCACCTAAATGCAATGCTTCTAAATGTTGATTTAGTGCACTCACTTCAGCCGGCAGAACTATTTCCTCCTCTGACTGATACTGTGACTCAGCTGTCACTTCTATGAAACGGAGCCTTCTAGGTCTCCTTGTTTCTCTAATTAGTGTAGTTATCATATTTCTATCACTTCTTTGAACTACACTTTCATCCTCTGTCACTTTAAGGACCTACATTAGAATACTATTCCTCAAACTCATAATTCTCTACTGTACTCCTTCTGAGTGCTATTCTTTCTGAGCCAAAATAGCTTTTTTAGTGCACTGTGTCAATGTGGTGTCTGTGAGGATTTGCTTAGCATCTCCTCCATTCAGTAATGACTATAAATGACCACATTTTATACCTGGAACATATTCATCATCCCATTTATTGATTCTATCTAAGGTAGTTTCTCTCTTTCTACCCCTAGCATGTGTATAATATCTATAATATCCCTCACCTAGCCTGAATGTCTCAAAGCTTTTGCCTAGCTTTAGTTTAGGGAAAGGGTTTTCTACCCTATCGTTTTTCCCTTTAACAGTTCTTGTACGTTTTATCACTGGCCATCCTGACACTGAATTTTCCTCTAAAAATTCTGCCATGGCATTTCCTGGTCTTGGTAAGTTACTAACTCCCTGGTCTGATCTCCCCTCTCCTGCAGCCTGATCTTCATTAACTCTCTGAGTTATTCCCTCTATGACTGTAGGGTCTGGGTGACAGATCTTTCATAACTTGGGCAAATTAGTTCTATCTGTTTTTCTTATTAATGCATTTACAAGGGCTGTACCCATTGTGATTTCATTAACTCCAAAAATCCCCCCTGAGATTATTGGCATAGCCGCTGAGTGATAATTATTATCCCTGGCTACTTTGTGTATTTTGTCAGTCAAAGTGTCTAAAGTGAAAATTTGCTGTTAATTCTTCAGCTATATCACTATTTTGACCTTTTCTGTGACCTATTGAGTATATTACAGGTTTTCCATTAGGTCTGCCTGTTTTCTTTAAGACTACATCGTCTTTATAGGAGTTTTTCTGTGCTCTATTATTTTGTCTGATTTAACCTGTAATCTTTAGCCTGCCCTTCTTCTAAAGGCACTAGCTACCCCATTTCTGTGCTGGAGATCTTTATTGACTGGATTAATCAAAACAAAAGCATCCTCCTTTAATTTCTAATATCCTTCCTTCAGGATAATTAGATTTCTACCTTTCCCCAAAATAAGTCTTAAACGGTTCTTCACTATCCGACTCAGACTCATCATTTGGGCTTTCAGGCACTTCCGGCTGCAGAGCATTTAGGTCTAGAGCATCTCTATTCCCCTCTTGGCGGGGCATAAAACCGGGGGCTACCGATCCACATTTGGGCACTTCCCCAGTATCTACTCATCCAGATCATCCCAACCTCTTGTTGGAATGTTTCTGGCTCCCCCCCCATATTCATCAAACACTCTAACTTTAGAAGAAACTCTTTCTCCTCTGTTTGAATAAATAAAGGGCGGGATTTCTGCTCCTTCATAAATCCTAAGATTAACCACTGAAGTTAGCATTCTTATCTTATGCTCATATATAAGACAAAAAAAACAAGTCCCTCTGGACTACTTTGAGTCTAGCTATATCTTTTAGCAAGATCTCCTTCCTCGCTTCTGGCTACACTGAGCCTTCTGTTTTTCTATATTAGGTCTATCTACTAGCCTCCGCGAGCATATAGAAAACAAACAAGTCCCTCTGGACTATTACAATGGTCGTGGTCTGTAAGGACTTTCTAGTGTCAATACATTACGCTTGTTATTATTTTCAAGTCATCCTTTATCCTGTATTCAAGCCCCACACGTTTGGGCGCCATGTTGTGTTAATTTTATCTGACTAAAGAAATATGCAGATGTTCTCTCCAAACATCCAGATTTCAGACCAGCAAAGGCAATTTAAACCATTGTTCTTACCTTTGATGTCTTCTCTGTGGCAATGGAGAATTCTGCACTTCTTCCCACCAGAACCAGATCAGCTCAGTTGAGTCTTTGCCTCTGCAGAGCTTGGCAATACAGAATCAGGAACAAACTAAAATAATAACTTTACTCATAATAAATTACTCAGAGACTTGTTTAAAAGTTTTTACGCATCACCATTGTACATGGCTTCGCTTTATTTTAAACACTAACTCATAAGCAAAATATTAACAAGTAAAAAACAAAAGTAAAAGCGTAAGTCTTCACCCCGAGATGCGGCAGGGGATGTGTCCAAACCATAACA
The DNA here is from genome assembly GCF_003368295.1 of Carassius auratus. Taxonomy (NCBI): domain Eukaryota; kingdom Metazoa; phylum Chordata; class Actinopteri; order Cypriniformes; family Cyprinidae; genus Carassius; species Carassius auratus. The sequence goes on from NC_039265.1 coordinate 19,676,202, forward strand.
TTATATAGTCCCCAAAAACAATACATCATTTCTTCCGGATGCCTCCTTTTGGTAAAACACATTAACACATCCGCTTGCACGCACACACTAACAGTCAGGTTGCTATGGATACAGGAAGTTAACATTTCCTTATTTGGCAACCCCTCTTCTGCACACATACATTAAGTAATTGCTGCTCTATCTTCTTTCCATTAAAGCAAATTAATCTTTTCTTTAAGCTGTTACAAAATCTTAAGGCGTAGGCTAAGTAAGTAACTATTGCTAAACTGCACAGCATCCTCCTCCCTGTGTTAATCAGATCAAACACATTACAATACAATTTTTTAGAAAGAAAGTCCATCCTGCAATCCAGATTGCAAGATGCATTTCCTTGCACACTCATTGTTATCTTAGCAAAAAGCAAGCATACGTGACAGTCTCAACTGGCGTACGTGACAGTCTCAACTGTTGAGCAAAGTTAACATCATACATTTCTTATTACTGCCCTTTAGAGTTGATGTCTAACAAATCATATATCTCATTGTTACCTTTTAAGGGTTTTCTGGTCTTGCAACAGAGGTTTGCAATCTCAAGGCCTCAATTCCATTTGCCAGAGACTGTAACTCTAAATCAACTTTAACCAACTCAATACAATTAATGATTTCTCTCATCATTTTTATTATCTTCTTATTCATGCCTTCTTGTCTTCGCACCAGTCGAATTATTCTTCTTATCTTAGAAACGATTTTCTGCTGGTCCGTCGGTTGATCTCCTCTTCTGTTTCTCTCGACGCTTGTCTTTCTTCTTTTGTCGTTTAACTTTCTTGCTCCAGTCTTTCTGGAGGCCTTCAACAAGTAAATCATCAAAATCAATCTTTAATTTACCTGGTTTACGATTATAGTTACCTAGTGAGACACGATTGGGAATATTGTGATTGGGGGACCCCATTCCTAAATTGGGAATCTACCAAACACCGTACCTTCTCGTTTTTCCGAGTTCCCGTTTCATCCGGTTCCCTGTTTTGTTTTGTTGGTCTCCCAAGACTGTTTATTTTGTATTTGCCTTTTTGTGCAATAAACCATACTTGTAATTGGATCCACCCTCTCCTTGTGTTTTTTCCCAACACACGATCATCACAGAAGGACTCCATCCACAAGGATCCAGCAGTATGTCTACTACCATTTCCTCCCCAGCCAGCAAGCGGGAGAGAAATGGTTTTGAGGGCTCTCGCCTAGTGGTGTTCCGGGGGACCAGGGGAGGTCGCTCCAGAGCAAGCGGTCGAGAAGAGGTCCGGCAGCGATCTCCACTGTGGGTTCCCGTCGACCCGGGATTCGGTTGGGGGCCGCCATTTCCCCAGTATACCCCGAGAGCTGTTCCTGACGTTCCTGAGCGTCAAGGAGGATGTTCCCGAGCGGGCCGCTGCCGTCGAGGACGTTCCCGAGTGGGCCGCTGCAGTCCAGGAGGACATTCCCAAATGGGCCGCTGCCGTCAAGGAGGACGTTCCCGAGCGGGCCGCTGCCGTCGAGGACGTTCCCGAGCGGGCCGCTGCCGTCCAGGAGGACGTTCCCGAGCGGGCCGCTGCCGTCCCCGAGGCGGTGCCTGAGCAGGTCGCTCCCTTTCCCGAGGCGGTCCCTGATGCTTTTCCGGAGGCCGAGGTGGTGCCCGATGCTGTTCCGGAGGCCGAGGTGGTGCCCGATGCTGTTCCGGAGGCCGAGGCGGTGCCCGAGGCCGTTCCCGAGGAGGTGCCCGCTGCTGTTCCGGAGGCCGAGGCGGTGCCCGCTGCTGTTCTGGAGGCCGAGGCGGTGCCCGCTGCTGTTCTGGAGGCCGAGGCGGTGCCCGCTGCTGTTCTGGAGGCCGAGGCGGTGCCCGCTGCTGTTCCGGATGCCAAAGCGGTGACCGAGGCCGTTCCCGATGTGGTGACCGAGGCGGTGCCCGAGGGCCGTTCCAGAGGTGGTGCCCAAAGCAGAGGCATCTCACGTCTCCACAGGCTGTCCAAAGTCAAGTCAGGTGCCCATTGACTGTCCAGAGTTGAGTCAGTTCCCGGTTGACCCTCTAGAGTCGAGTCAGGTGTTCATGGACCCTCCAGAGTCAGGGTTAGTCACCGTCGACCTTCCAGAGTCCGGGTTAGTTACCGTTGACCCTCCAGAGTCAGGGCTAGTTCCTGTTGACCATCCAGAGTCGAGTCATGTTCCAGTTGTTCCTCCTGAATCAAGTAAGATTTCTATCGACCTTCCAGAGTCTAGTCAGGTTCCCGTTGACCCTTCAGAGTCGAGTCAGGTGCTCATGGACCCTCCAGAGTCAGGGTTAGTCACCATCGACCTTCCTGAGTCAGGGTTAGTCACCTTTGAACTGCCAGAGTCCGGATTAGCCACCATGGAATTTCCAGAGACAAGGCTAGTTACTGCTGAACTTTCAGAGTCAAGTTTAGTCACCAGTGATCTTCAAGGACGGGGGTCTGGCCACGAGGACGTGGTGGTCTTCCGCTCCGCCCTGGGGGACTCTGGCCTCGACCAAGAGGATGTGGTGGTCTTCCGCTCCGCCCTGGAGGGGCGTTTCTGCTGTGACCACATGGTGGTGATGGTCCTCTGCTCCGCACGGGGGACTTGATGTCCTCCATGGACCCTTGTTTTTGTGTTTTTGTTTTCTTTTGTTTTTCTGTGTATCTCCTTCTTTGGACCTTGCCCTACATCCCTCCCCTTTATCCTCCGCCGTTCCACCACCCTCCTGGACTCCTTGTTTTGTGTTCCACCTCTCCTGCTTCTGCCTTTCCATTTCACCTGGTTGTTCCATCTTTGTTTTTCCATTTTACCTGGTTGTCCTGTCTTTGTCTCTCCATTCCACCTGGTTGTTTGTCTCTGTCTGTCCATTCTATCTGGTTCTCCTGTCCCTGTTTTCTGTCCCTCCGTTCCTCCCCCTAGTCCGCCGTCGCTCCACCTCCCTCAAATCGCACAGGTGCTGACAATCCTTTGTCATTAGTCTCCATATATATAGCTGTCCTTCTCTGTTGTCTGTATGGAGTCCTTACCCTATGTGTGTCGATGTTTCTCGTCTCCTGAGACTTCCCCGTACCTTCTCGTTTTTCCCGTTTCATCCGGTTCCCTGTTTTGTTTTGTTGGTCTCCCAAGACTGTTTATTTTGTATTTCCCTTTTTGTGCAATAAACCATACTTGCAATTGGATCCACCTTCTCCTTGTGTTTTTCCCAACACATGATCGTCACATTATATTAGCTTTTGACAGTGGAATAACCTATATATTAAAATTATATTGACTTATACACTACTGTTGATTTAACCAAGAATGCAACAATTATGAAGACTGTTAGTAAAATCACAGTAAAAACAGTCAAATCAATTTAAACAAAAAGATGTTCTTTTAAACTTATTTTTCATCAAAGAACCTAAAATAAAAAATAAAAAAAACAAGCTGAAACAAGCTTACAGAACATATAGGGCCTAGCTTACTGAAAAAAAGTTATTCTTTCAGATGAAAATAACAATAACTTGATGTCTAGCATTCAATAAAAAAGGTCACCCAAAATACTTGTTTAGAGCAATTGAAAGAATACAGTAACCAATGTAAAATTGAGGGCTTTAAGCTAATACAGATAGTGATTTTCCAAAAAAAAAAAATTACAGTGGGAGCCAACAGCCTGTCATGGAGAAAAAAAAATCTCTGAATGCTCCTTTTTCTATCGTGTCTACTGATTTTGGTTAATATGCACGAGGGAGAGAGAGAGAGAGAGAGAGAGAGAGAGAGCAAGGCAGCGCTCATGTAGTTTGAAGACTGTGAGTGCGTGAGCTGCCGGGGATCTCTCTCGTACGCGTCCTGTCCGGCAGCAGTCATTCTATTCTACATCACTCACCCATCAAATAAGGCTTTGACAGCCGCCAAAAAAAAAAAAAAAAAAAAAACAATGCAGAAAACCCCCTGGATTGGTTATATAACGTTGGACAGAATGTTGATCCGGCCATCGCGTATATTCAGCGCACATAAGGTAAACGTTGCTTTAGAGAGTTTTTTAGAGAAATAAAAACAGGTCGACAAATCGATGCGCATATTTTGAGTCAATGTATTTTTTGCGTCGGCGTCATTGACGTCATCGATGACCTCGATGCGTTGTCCCAGGCCTAATACATACATATATATATATATATATATATATATATATATGCTTCGATTCAAATTATTTCTGAAGGATCATAAAAACTTGACATATGACAAACACACATTTTTGGGGGGCAGTTACATTTGCTCCTTTGAGTACTTTTTAGTAAAAAGATAAATAAATAAATAAAAACACTGATACAAATGCGTGCTCATATGTAAGAACTGGTGAATATCGAGCATCACAATTAGACACATCATAGTTCTAAAGAGGAAGACAATGATATTGTCACGATCATTCGATGGAGTGCCCATGAAGTTCAGTAGAGTGCACTCCACTCAGGACCATTCCATCCATCAACCACCAGATGTCACTTGGACACTAGCACCTCTCATACTGTTGCACCACACCCAAACTTCATTCCCTACGAGTCACAGCATCACAATCACCTTCCCACACCTGCACCTCATTCATCAGCCCATTTCCTTGCCACACCTGCACCTCATTTACACACACATAAAAGCAGCACCATCACTCTCACTCGCTGTGAATTCTTTAGCCATTCTGAAATTTCCGAGTGTTTTTCCCTGTGTTTGGTATTCCTGTGTTTGCCGCTTTTGGACTGTGTATTCCAACTCTGATTCTCTGCTGCCTGTCCCGATCTCTGCTTGTTTCTGGTTATGATTCTGGTTATCCCTGGCACACCTGATGCCATTCCTGATCTCTGACTGTCTGACCATTCTGTTTAATAAATGCTGCACATGGATTCGAATGCCACTGACTCCTCGTTACAGAGATATAGTTCAGAACAAAAACAACAAAAACTAAAAAAACAATTCTAGAATAATTGGATTTAAGAGGATGGGAAGGAAGTGAAGGGAAGATCAGAATTAATATAAATGTTTCCAAGTAACAAGACATGCAGTGCTCTTCAGTCTGGCATGTCATGTCAATTGCTCGTTCATTTGCAATTATCTGCTAATTTCAAGGCATAATTTGGAGTATTTTTGGATTTGCAAAGAAACTTTCTTTTGAACTAAAGAACAGAAAGTCTCATAAATAATTTCATTTTTTTAGCAAACCCTCACATTTTATTAGCTACTGTATACAGATGCTAGACAGATGCCAGCGTCCTTTAAAACTTTACTTATGTTACTTATGCACTCTAAGATGACTGCCGCTCACAAATTGTCTGTATTAATTTGAGGATGTTTCCCTACCTTCTGCTTTTTTCCAGGTACTATTATTTTGATGCCAAAGTGATCAAAAACCTACAGATATGATAAAGGAACAAAACATGTTGTTCTTTTTTCCCTAGTGACTGTCTATCAGTGTCTGCCAAACGAGAATGTAATGATTCACTTGTTTCTTCTGCTGGATCAATTTAGGAAAATTACCTCCAATTTTCTCCCTAAGCCAAGAATGTCTTAAAAAAAGAGATCACCAGTCGTCTTCTTTTATGAAGTGTCCTTCTTTGGATCACTGACTTTGAGCAGGTGCCTTTGGTATTGTTTTCACACCATGGAAATTGCGGAAGCGAATAAAATGCATGATTTTGTTTTAGTGGATATGCTATGCAATAATCATACAATTTATTCATCGCCATTAGCTGAAGGTATCTGTTATGGCCTTAGTAGAGAAGTAAAGGACTTCAAGCTGTGTCTGTATTTTTAAAATACTCCTCTGTTACCCACTGAGGAGCATCACAGAGCCTTTTTTTTCTGCTACAGCTTATTGTTTGCCTCAAATGAACCTTAAAACAAGTTGTATTACAATTTGTGCAACATTACGGTCACACCACGTTGATTTCTCTATCTGTAGCGTGATGAGAGGTTGAATGGCAAAGAGATACGTGTCCTCATCTGTGTTCCAGTTTTAGCACTTCCATTAGCAGGTCCTTGCTTCTTTTAACCCACCAGTCCCCAAAGCCCCGTTGGCTTGGTCCAACACCATAAATAGACTCATGCAAAGACCTCCCTCCCCTTTTTTAAAAGTGCATTCTTTTTTAGAAACCCTTTGTTCTTGTCTTCTACCACATCAGCACCTGCTTTGACATCATACTGGCCTTAGGTGTAGCTTAGGGGAGCTGTCTGCCAGTGAGGGAACTCTGGGTGCATACAGCTTAAGACTTTGCCCTGTAACCCTCACCGTAATCAGTCATAGTCGACCAGCCTTGGTGATGAAATGTGTTGTGCAGGGGATGCCATGGCAAGGATTGTGTCAGGCAAACGCCGCGTCCCCTTACCATTACGGATAGTTGCAGGTTCCCCGGGGGCAGGAATCTGGTTTGTTATGTCACAAACCAAGGAAGAAGCTGGTTGTAGTCCCTACCAGCCTATTTTTGTAGTCCTTAAACAGTGATTTCTTTAATTGAAAATATCTCCCTTTGCATTGAACTTTGAGCATCGTAACTTTGCAGACATGGTTTATGCTCTAACAGCAACACCTCTTTGTGGTACAGTATATGCATATACAAAATGTTCATTTCAAAAAGTCTAAGGAACTCGGGAAGGCATGATATGCAAAAAAAAAAAAAAAAAAAAAAAAAAAGCAAGCTCATGCCTGAAATCTGGACATGTATGTTATTAGCCACTAATTTGAACAAAGTGTTATTGATAGCATTAATGCATATGTATTCCAGTTAAGTGTCTGTGATCAACACTGGCATGCCCATGCTTCAGCCTGACTGCCCTGAAAATGTCTTTTGAAATCCTCCCGCTGTGTCGCAAATGGAGAGTGATTGCTGAGGGACTTGCTTTGTTTGCCTCCTGCTGGTTTTAGGGAGGCAGAGGTGTCTTTGTCATGCATGTGGTTATATTTATAAATATCTTGCTGAAAAACTCAGCTTTTTCGGCAGAGCTCAGAGTTTAAAGCGGTGTCCCCAGATTAGTCTCTCGGTGTAGGTGATCAATGGAAAGAACCTACGTGCAGTTGCCTAAATTTTCAGACACTGCACCGACATCCCACCGAGGCTGAGACTAGTGATAGTTCTATTGTGGCTCCCCCTGAATATTTGTGATAAGACTCAGTAACGGAGCTCTGTGCTGTAGTGCAATAGCAGGGTTGTGCCTAGCTGATGAGCCTCATTGAACTGCAATTGTCACCTTACTTGTGATTTAAAACAGTTTCGTTTTACTCTGTCATGTTAAATATTTGGTGCATATTTGCTGAAAATGCACTGCTTCACGTTGGCCTTTTGATTCTTTCCTGTTTGACTTGTTGTTGTTTTTTAGTGGGTGTGCATGTAGGTTTTGTTATTAATATCCAAGGCATTCGTGTGTTGGCCACCTTTTACCCTGAAAATGTTTAAATGTGTTTTAAAAGAGTATTGTCTTCTAATAATGTTAGAAATTAAATAAATAATAATTTTATTTTTAAATTGCCTGGTTTGTTTTGCTATGGCTAGTTCCACAGCTACCTTCTACCATTTTATGCTTCCTAAATACACACAATTAATAAGTAATATTTTCATACTTCTTGCTTAAATTGACAAAATTACGGTGTGATAGAAAATGGTGCAAAGTATTTTCTATTTATACATATATAGTTATATTATTTCACTTGTTATTATCAGTATATTTTCATAATTTTACATTTAATATTTCATATTTTTTTACAATGGATTTTCATAATTGAACTGTATTATGACAGATTAGGACAATATGACATGATTTAAGAGAGTCAAATATTTGAAAAGTTGATGGTTTATGCTATAGAGAATCTTAGACAAAATCAAATTTCACATTTAATTAAAGCCACAGCATGTGACCTAACCACACTATATTGTGTATGGTTTTATATCTAGTCATTTTCCACTCATTTCCCATGTCAACTGTAATGCATTAAGAGGCTCAAGTATAGTGCCAACATTAAAAGTGAAGGATTCTATGCTCAGTGGATTCTCAAGTGTGTATGTGTTTTCATCCCTGTTTTGTGCATTATTCAGCTCTCAAAGTTGCAGGTGACATTGGTTAGTTGGTGGTGCTTATTTATAGAGTGTATGAATCTAGCAGTCGTTGTAGTGACTCTACAGTTGTTGATTTCATTTATGAACTCAAATCACTTTTTAAGATAAAGGCACCCACGCAGTCTAATACACTGCTAGTTTTAACACACTACTTTTGAATGCATTGTTAGTTTTGTGCATAACAATGTGATTAATTGTGATTAACAATAAATTAGAATGTTGTGAAAAAGTTAATTTATTTCAGTAATTAAACTCAAATTGTGAAACTTGTGTATTAAATAAATTCATTGCACACATACTGAAGTAGTTTAAGCATTTGGTTCTTTTAATTATGATTTGGCTCACAAAAGCCAAAAACCCACCAATTCAATCTCAACAAATTAGAATATGGTGACATGTCAATCAGCAAATCAACTCAAAACACCTGCAAAGGTTTCCTGAACCATCAAAATGGTCTCTCAGTTTGTTTTATTAGTCTATAATAGTCTATACAATCATGGCGAAGACTGCTGATCTGAAAGTTGTCCAGAAGACAATCATTGACACCCTTTAGAAGGAGCCACAAACATACATTGCCAAAGAAGCTGGCAGTTCAGAGTGCTGTATACAAGCATGTTAACAGAAAGTTGAGTGGAAGGAAAAAAGTTTTTAAGAAAATGATGCACAACCAACCTAGAGAACCGCAGCCTTATGAGGATTGTCAAGCATCGATTCAAGAATTTGAGTGAACTTCACAAGGAATAGACTGCGGCTGGAGTCAAGGCATCAAAAGCTACCACACACAGATGTGTCAAGGAATTTGGATACAGTTGTCGTATTCCTCTAGTTAAGCCTCTCCTCAAGCGTCTTACCTGGCTAAGGAGAAGAAGAACTGGACTGTTGCCCAGTGGTCCAAAGTCGTCTTTTCAGATGAGAGCAAGTTTTGTATTTCATTTGGACACCAAGGTCCTAGAGTCTGGAGGAAGGGTGGAGAAACTCTAGCCCAATGACCTACGTTTCCACAGTCTGTGATAGTTTGGGGTACAATGTCATCTGCTGGTGTAGGTCTATTGTGTTTTTTTTTTTTTTTTAAACCAAAGTCACTGCACCCGTTTACCAATACATTTTGGAGCACTTCATGCTTCTTTCTGCTGACCAGCTTTTTGAAGATGCTGATTTCATTTTCCAGCAGGATTTGGCACCTGCCCGCACTGCTAAAAGCCCCAAGTTGGTTAAATGACCATGGTGTTGGTGTGCTTGACTGGCCAGCAAACTCACCAGACCTGTATTGTCAAGAGGAAAATGAGAAACAAGAAACCAAACAATGCAGATGAGCTGAAGGCCACTGTTAAAGAAACCTGGGCTTCCATACCACCTCAGCAGTGCCACAAATTGATCACCTCCATGCCACGCCAAATTGAGGCAGTAATTAAACCAAAAGTAGCCCTTACCAAGTATTGAGTACATGTACAGTAAATGAACATACTTTCCAGAAGGCCAACAATTCACTAAACATTTTTTTATTGGTTTTATGAAGTATTCTAATTTGTTGAGATTGTAATTTGGTGGGTTTTTGTTAAACATGAACCTAAATCATTACAATGAAAAAAACAAAAGACTTAAACTACTTCAGTCTGTGTGCACTGAATTTATCTAGTACACAATTTTCACAATTTGTGCTGAATTACTGAAATAAATGAACTTTTTCAGGGCATTCTAATTTGAGAAGCACCTGTATGCGTATGTGTGTGTGTGTGTGTGCTCTTATTTTTGTGACATATCAGGACACAACTCTGTATAATGGCATGGGTATGACACAGGTATTACAAGGAGAGGGTGACGTATGAGGACATAACCCATGTCCTCATTTTTCAAAACGCTTATAAATCATACAGAATGAGTTTTTTTTAAAAAGGAAAAATGCACAATGTTTCCTCTGAGGGTTAGGGTTAGGTGTAGGGTTGGTGTAGGGCCATATAATATACAGTTTGTACAGAATAAAAACCATTGCGCCTATGGGATGTCCGCACTTTTCACAAAAACAAACGTGTGTGTGTATGTTTGTGCGCACGTATTTTTATATATATTAACTTTTCCATTACATGAATGTAAAACATTGCTTGCTTGGTTTTAGTAATACCATTTCATTTTTGTATGCAAACAAGGACATCAGAAGGTGACATGATTAATGATGTAAAATGAACAGTCAACGCTGTCAGTTGTGACTTATGATATATTGCATATGACATACTGTACATTGTACTGTTGTCAAAGGAATCATATCATTCAATCATTAAAAATAAAAAATAAAAATCATAAAGGTTACAGAAAATTGAAAAGAGTACACCAGGTTAAAAAACAAACAAACAAACAAACAAAATGATTTTATATGGATGGTTTATTTAAAAAAAATAATATTTGTTTGGTCTGCAAGTTTCAGAACAACCTATTGTAGAATTAATCTGGTGTAAAGCCCCCTAGAATAACCCCTGATAGAAAGTAAATCCCAATTTATTTCACATAAACCAGATTTATTCGGACCAAAGGTAGTTCATTCTGTGAAGATTGATTCATTGAGTCGTTTTATTGTATTTGGTCTGCTACAGTATCAAATCAGGTCACTTTAAAGTTGTGCTTCAATTTACCTTGAGGTGTATAGCATAGTATTATTATGTCAGTTGCATCTGACCTGATGTGGTTTTATAATCAGAGCACTAGGATTTATTGTGGTGCCAGAAAATATAATGGAATCCAATACAATTATGATTGAGAAATGTACAAATAAACATTCCTCAAAAGCTTAATGTATCATATTTGATACATTTTAACATATTTTGCAAAAAAATATTCATGGATAAATAAATGAACCTAAGTTACTGCAATCTAAGTATTCATCTTAATATATTACTAACAATACTCAACTGCCGAAGATACATAAATGACATGTATGTTTTGATAATGTAGAGGCCTATATATATATATATATATGGGTGTGAATGATTTTATATATATGTGTGTGTGTGTGTGTATGTGTGTGCGTGTGTGTGTGTATGTGTGTGTGTGTATGTGTGTGTGTGTATCAGAGATGCTCACAAGTCTCTGAGCTAGAGTCCAAGTCAAGTCTCAAGTCTCTGAGCTAGAGTCCAAGTCAAGTCTCAAGTCTCTGAGCTAGAGTCCAAGTCAAGTCTCAAGTCTCTGAGCTAGAGTCCAAGTCAAGTCTCAAGTCTCTTTATTATATTAAGTCTCTGGTTATAATAAATGTTGCATCACGTACAGCGACCCATCCAAGCTGCTTAGAACACTGCATAGCTACAGTATTGTTCAAAATAATAGCAGTACAATGTGACTAACCAGAATAATCAAGGTTTTTCGTATATTTTTTTATTGCTACGTGGCAAACAAGTTACCAGTAGGTTCAGTAGATTCTCAGAAAACAAATGAGACCCAGCATTCATGATATGCACGCTCTTAAGGCTGTGCAATTGGGCAATTAGTTGAATTAGTTGAAAGGGGTGTGTTCAAAAAAATAGCAGTGTGGCATTCAATCACTGAAGTTATCAATTTTGTGAAGAAACAGGTGTGAATCAGGTGGCCCCTATTTAAGGATGAAGCCAACACTTGTTGAACATGCATTTGAAAGCTGAGGAAAATGGGTCGTTCAAGACATTGTTCAGAAGAACAGCGTACTTTGATTAAAAAGTTGATTAGAGAGGGGAAAACCTATAAAGAGGTGCAAAAAATGATAGGCTGTTCAGCTAAAATGATCTCCAGTGCCTTTAAATGGAGAGCAAAACCAGAGAGACGTGGAAGAAAACGGAAGACAACCATCAAAATGGATAGAAGAATAACCAGAATGGCAAAGGCTCAGCCAATGATCACCTCCAGGATGATCAAAGACAGTCTGGAGTTACCTGTAAGTACTGTGACAGTTAGAAGACGTCTGTGTGAAGCTAATCTATTTTCAAGAATCCCCCGCAAAGTCCCTCTGTTAAAAAAAAGGCATGTGCAGAAGAGGTTACAATTTGCCAAAGAACACATCAACTGGCCTAAAGAGAAATGGAGGAACATTTTGTGGACTGATGAGAGTAAAATTGTTCTTTTTGGGTCCAAGGGCCACAGGCAGTTTGTGAGACGACCCCCAAACTCTGAATTCAAGCCACAGTACACAGTGAAGACAGTGAAGCATGGAGGTGCAAGCATCATGATATGGGCATGTTTCTCCTACTATGGTGTTGGGCCTATTTATCGCATACCAGGGATCATGGATCAGTTTGCATATGTTAAAATACTTGAAGAGGTCATGTTGCCCTATGCTGAAGAGGACATGCCCTTGAAATGGTTGTTTCAACAAGACAATGACCCAAAACACACTAGTAAACGGGCAAAGTCTTGGTTCCAAACCAACAAAATTAATGTTATGGAGTGGCCAGCCCAATCTCCAGACCTTAATCCAATTGAGAACTTGTGGGGTGATATCAAAAATGCTGTTTCTGAAGCAAAACCAAGAAATGTGAATGAATTGTGGAATGTTGTTAAAGAATCATGGAGTGGAATAACAGCTGAGAGGTGCCACAAGTTGGTTGACTCCATGCCACACAGATGTCAAGCAGTTTTAAAAAACTGTGGTCATACAACTAAATATTAGTTTAGTGATTCACAGGATTGCTAAATCCCAGAAAAAAAAAATGTTTGTACAAAATAGTTTTGAGTTTGTACAGTCAAAGGTAGACACTGCTATTTTTTTGAACACACCCCTTTCAACTAATTGCCCAATTGCACAGCCTTAAGAGCGTGCATATCATGAATGCTGGGTCTTGTTTGTTTTCTGAGAATCTACTGAACCTACTGGTAACTTGTTTGCCACGTAGCAATAAAAAATATACTAAAAACCTTGATTATTCTGGTTAGTCACATTGTACTGCTATTATTTTGAACAAAACTGTATATATAAGGAATTCTAAGCATGTAATATGTTAATATGACAACTCTATCTATTAGCATACAATATCAACTTTGATTTTGGTATATAATCAGTGTAAACAGGCTATTGCAACATGACAAAAACACCAAGAATGCTTTACTTTTAAGTTAATATCTGTATTTTGCATTTATGGATTCAGTAATGGCCTTCTGTCTGTCCTGGCTGTATAGCTGCACACCTCTTGTCTGGCTTAAGAATGAACAAAGCTACGCTGACTTATGTTATTCATACAATACCTACTCACAAATAAACATCAAAAACAAAGCCGGCTGCAATGAATTTCTGTGCAAAACAGCTTTTACTACAAACACTTCCACACAAGAACATTGTTATCACACAAGAACATTTTGATAGAGAACCAAAATATTTAAAGTAGATAAAATTAGAATAAATAAAATGGAAATGTCTACATACTATTACTACTGTAAACTTTGCAAATAGGACATCAGCCCCTTCAAGTCAATGAACAATAACAAAGTGGGCTGCAATGAATATCTGTGCAAAACGTCATGGCTACGCTCCAACCCAATGACAGAGGCACGCAGGTTTTTTTCCACTGGAGTACTCACGTGAAGGATGCGTGCACAACTAATAACTAATATCATCACGCTATAAAGGGTTGGCCTGCGATGGGTGCGCCCCTCCCCCTATAACTGTTCTGTCTCGCGGAGGAGCTCATTTGTGTGCATCTGTGTGAAACACGCGCTCTGAAACACGCATAGGAAAAAAGAGCGACAGAAAGAACGGCTCCCCTCCAGCCGTGACTCGGCTCCCATCGTTCATGTTTATGAGCCGTTCAAAAGAATCGGTTCGTTCGCGAACGTCACAACTCTAACAGCGAGCTCATCTGACGTTTACTAAAAATTAACATTGTTCACGAGTCCCGGAGCTCGAGTCCGAGTCGAGTCTGAAGTCTTTCGAGGACGAGTCTCAAGTCGAGTCTGAAGTCACTGTTTGTGCGACTTAAGTCGCACTCGAGTCCGAGTCTCAAACTCGAGTCCCCATCTCTGGTGTGTATATATATATATATATATATATATATATATATATATATATATATATATATATATATATATATATATATATATATATACAGTATATATACACTGTATATACACACATAAATACAAGATCTTGAAGGAACACATTTTGTACGTTGTGCTTAAGGCTAATTGTCCAACATGAAATATTAAACATGGCTTTGAATCATTAACAAATTACTATTTACTAGCCATTGCGCTTAATGTTCAGGGTGTTGCATAGGTTTGCAAAATAAAACTGACTTTGACTGATTGCTTAGCCCTGAATTCTTGTTCAGGGGGGAAAATTGCACTATCAGAGGAAACAGACCTTGGAACGGGCTTGTGAATGTAAACTATGATCTACCCTGAACAAAACATCTCATGAGTTGAGTGGTCATGTTCCTCGCTCATGATTCTTGTTTCTCTAATGCTGTGATAAGTTCAAGTTCAAGTTCAAGTTGAGCTTTATTGTCATTCAGCTACATGTGTGGACATACAGTTGAACGAAATGTCGTGCCTTACAGGTGCTACATGAATATAGACATACAACAATGAAGTAAAACACAACAAACCTACTGACAGATTTGAATATAAATATACTATATAAATATATAATAAGCTAAAAAAAAACAGACTATGTGAATGCTTCACATAATACTATACCTATACACAATTAACCTACTCATACATAGACTGAAAAATAAAAATATATAGACTATAGACTTCACGTAATACTGTACATGTGCAAAGAGAAACATCGTAAGTCAAGCAGCTGGCTGGGGAACAGTGCAAGATGATTTGTAGTGCATGAGCATGTAAAGACATATTACGGAGTCTTTGTGGGATTATGTACATACAGCAGTGTGTGTGAAAAGTGTTTAGTGTGCATAGAGGAGAATTGCATAAAAAAATAATGATTTGAATTGCGGGTGTTTGGGGGGTGGAGGAGGTGACACGGTTTATGTTTTAGGAGGTAGGGGGCTTGTGGGGGGTTTCAGAGAAGGCTGGGGTGATTTGAGTTCAGGCTCTCATAGTCTGAGGAAAAGAGCTGTTGAGCAGTCTGGTGGAGGGGGCTCTGATGCTCCAGTACCGTCTTCCTGATGGTAGGAGCTGGAAAAGACTGGGGGAGGAATGAGTGGGGTCCTCCATGATACTGTTTGCTTTGCTGGAGCATCGTGTGAGGAAAATGTCCAGGATGGAGTGGAGAAGGGCACCGATGATCTTTTCAGCTGTGTTCATTGTCCACTGGAGTGTCTTGCTGTCTACTGCACTACAGTTTCTGTACCAGACAGTAATGCAGCTGATCAGCATGCTCTCTATGGTTCCTCTGTAGAATGTGGTGAGGACGGGTGGAGGGAGACTTGCTCTTTTCAGATGGTGGAGCAAGTGTAGGCGCTGTTGTGCAGTGTGCAGAACACATCTGTGAATCTAACACGAATTACACTAATTAGAGACTAAATAAATGACACACACCTGAACAGAATGACCCAATTAACTCAGTGAATGGAAATGGTGCAAAGGGAAAGCAAAGTCCAAACTGAATGATGCAGTGACAATAATTGCTTATTATAATCCCTTGCATGCATTATATGGCCATAAGACTAATGCCTCGATCTGTGGAGAACAAAAGCTGATTATAACCTTAGTCATCCTACCTGTATGCATCTATTTAATAGCAAAACAAAAGTTTATTTTAAAATTGTTTAAAGATAATCATTCTTAAATCAAAATATGAATCCCACATAATGGCAGGCCACCACTCTGTGCTTTCTGAGATGTTAGCCTTTGTTCTGTCTGCATTATGAATATTTAGATTATGCCAAACACCCTGGCCAGTTCTGGAAAGGTTCTTCCTCAGAGGCAGCCTTTGTAAAAGGCTGTATTTAGCCAAAGGCCAGATTGTATATTTGAGTCTGTGGCTCTCTGTAAGCACGGACACAGTGAAAGAGAGGGGAGGGCAGGTTCTAACACTGCATCAGGATGTGAGATGAATAGTACTAGCTTTTTACCCCTGCCCTCTCTTCTCTTCTATCTCTCCCTTTGGTTTGTGCTTTCCTGCATTCAAACAGGCATTTCGAGGTAACTATTACCCAATATGCATTTAAAAGAGAATTCATACAATCAGCCTTCAGATTGTGAAGGCAGTTTCAAAGTCTGGCTCCCTATAAAAGTTGACTCACGTTTTGGACTGCATGACAAAAATGAATTAATCCATGGGTGGCATTACTAAAGTACATACAAAACTAAATTAAGCAGAACAAACAACAATTAGAGAAAAGAGGGCAGCTCAGGATGGATGGGTAATTTGACATCATAATTAAAAAGATAATTTAGCCAAAATTAATAACCCCTATTATTCTTTTTCCTTTTCTTTTGTTGAACAAAAACTTATATTTTTTTAAAAAAATACATTTAATTACATTTAAAGGGGTCACATGATGTTGAAAGATCATTATTTTGTGTATTTGGTGTAACAGAATATGTTGACATTATTTTTCAAATGCTCAACATTATTGGAGGTCCTCTATGCCCCGCCTCTCTCAAAGTATCTATTGGATTCTTGATTTTGTATTGTTTATGCAAGTTTTAATGAAATAATAATTTCCAGCAAAAAAAGTAAATAAATCAAATAAAAATAAAAGTAATAATTTAATGTCAAATTAAAGTGATTTCACTTTCGTCCCAGCAGCTGAATTAAATATATATATAAAAAAATGTCAAAGATCACAGCTTTATCTTTTTGACGTATGGCTGTTGAATTGTATTGGAAGCCTTTTTGAAATTGGAAACCTGTATTAATAGGATACGCCAAATACTAGATAATGAAATTAGACCTAACAAAACAAAAGAAATTGTGTCCATCACAGAATGCTATTAAACGAAATACATAGTTGTGGAAATAACATGACGTTGTTCTGTAAGTGTTCATGACTTTCAAAAAAAAAAACAAAAAAACATTTTATTAGAGAAATAAAGTATTAAGAACTTGTAAGTGTTTTTTAAGAGAGTTTATTTTCTAAAGATCCACAGGGGCACAATTGCTCATGATTAAAGAAACCAGCAAACAGCAGGAATTTATTCCTATATTAGTCTTTTGTTTGTTGTGTCATGCGTGTTGTTTCATTAATAAAAGTGCCTTACCACACCGGACCCTTGAGACTGTGTATGACGTCTAGTGATAAAGTGCAGAGTCACTTTGGCTTGTGCCTGTGCATATACAACTCATAAAGTGGGTCAGGGGTTCTCCTCGTTCTGCAGTCTGCAAGCACCATTTTGAAAGGGGATGTCTGCCTCCCCTTTGTGTAAAATATTCTTAATGTATAATAGCCAGCACAGGTCAAAAGCTTTGTTTTTCATTTCTTTCAGCATCACATCAGTGCATAAGAACAACCAAAACAAAAAAATGACAAACAAATAAAGGATTCTAAACACGTATTCAGTGTATGACCCCACCCATATAGTTCAATAAGCTATAAAATGACACATTACTCATTGTCAAAGGCTTATCCAAATCATCTGACCTTACTTATTAAACAGACTAAATGCAATTTCAAGAATATATGTTCAGTTTGCTTTGAGCTGTGAGTAAAAGAAAAGCCTATATATAATTTCTCCGCCTAAATCATTGGTTAATGTGACGTCCAGTAGCACTATTCCTATTAATGTGTATTTGTTCTGACAAGCTGAAGTCATCTGTCTTTTCATCCATTAACCAGAATGAAGGCTGTTTCATGTTTATTTCTAAAGTGAAGTTTGAATGTTGTAGGCATTGCTTTGCTGTTCCTAAAATGTCTGTATTGATATGAATAATGTATAGTCACAGTATACTGCGTATAATTGCATGACAGGAGCATTTCTGATTTATCCTGCAAACCATCACACATTTCTCAATGCAACACCAGGGGCGCAACCTCACATTCGCTGAGGGGTATGCAAGATCAGTGTGGGTGCCCCTAACACTAACCCTCACAGAAAAATGTCTGTAAATCTCTGAATAAAAGCCTAATAACTAGCTTGTGCATGGAAGGATACAAACAAATATAGTATAGTATATGTATAAATGACAAGTAAATAATAGGGATACAAAGTTATTCATATTTGTATATACTTTTATATAAAATGATAACATTAGACATTATAAAAAAAATTAAAAAAAACATTTTTAATCACTTTTTGTCAAATTTCAGCATTGTTTTGTAGTGAAGAATGAAGTAGTAAGAGCTACAAAGATACTCCGGAAATGAACTGATATTAATGTTAATCACTTTACACTTATCACTTAATCATCTTTGTTGCCTGTTGAATGACTTACAATGAAAATAAATTATAGGGTAAGTGTAACAATCTCTCTTAGTTCACTTGTACATTGCTGTCCTCAGTTTAATGCATTGTTTTCTTTTCCCCTTTGTCTTTTCTTTTCTCCGCCCCAGAACGTTTCTCCCCTCTGTTCATTTTGGTCATGTGACCGTGTTACAGCAATGTGTTGGAAGTTTGATATTGATATGCATTGATATGTATTGATATGTAAATACATTTTTGAACTCATTAAATGCTAAACAATGATTAAATAATAATAATAATAATAATAATAAACATTAAATTATGTTTAACATCTTATGATTATTTATAAATGAATAAAAATTAAAATGATTTTCACAGAAAGATTTCGGCAAAATAGTGCCCCTATGAACTGCATATACTGTACTGCATACCCCATTTTTGTGCCACTGTGCAACACAAAATATTTACTGAACTTGATTTTTGTTCGTTTATATTTGCAGAGATCTCTGGGAACTCTGAAGACATCCCATTGGTGCGCTGGAGGCAGCAGTGGTTGGAAAATGGTACTTTGCTCTTCCACATCCACCATCAGGACGGCAGTCAGAACCTGCCTGGCCCGGCCGCCACGTCTTACCCCGCTAGTGATTCCGCCGAGGAGGAGCTGCGTATCCTGCACATCTCTGTCATGGTATGCAACCCACACTGAGTCTGAGTATTTGATGTTTTCTGCACTAATTATTCTGATTTATTAAAAATGTAAAATAAGGAAAATCAAATCCTACCTTATATTTGAACAAAATGAATTCCAAAAACATTTAACTTCCAGATATGGGTAAAGGTGTTGCTTCAGCTGGACACTTTTGGCCCTGTGAATTGTGGGGCCAAAACAATTTAAATCAAACTCTCACTTTTGTTTTGTGATGAAAATTACATTTAAAATATTTTGGATTAATACGTCAGTCTCCATTGTCATTGAAAGGCTAATTTCATAGTTAGTATTTTTTCTATCCTAAATACTGACAATTAAATAGTAATATCACACTTATGCGTAATTTGAGGAAATCACAGACTGATTGGAGACACACAACAACAACAAAGTTTGTTCAGGATTTTATTTTTATTTTTTCACACATCACATCTATCATAATTCTTCATATGAATTTGCTTTCCTGGCGCTGCTGTCTCCATGGTAACCAAGTATACTAACTTTTGGTTTTGAATTGTGAGATATAAACTCAGAATTTTGCCTGTCTTTCTTGTTTATTTCTTATAACTGTAAAACATTTGCAAGTTTATATCACACAATTCTGACATTGAAAGTCACGATTGTTAGTTTGCATCATGCAATTAAAAAACAGAACTTAACTGAACTGAACTGTGGGATGCAAACTCTAGAAATTGACAGAACTATGAGATAAGAAGTTAATTACTGTTTTATTTTTTACTCAGTGGCAGAAACAAGCTTCCATAATTTTAATTTGACTTAATATAGAAAAAGGAAAAAAATCTGCAGTTCTGTAAGATTTGACTGAGCCAGGAGAGAAAGCATTATGTAGATAAGAAAAGTTTGAGTTGCATGTGAGAAAGAAAGGAAGATAGCATTTGTTCAGATTCAGTCAATTAGTGGTTACACCTCATTGTTCTCCTCTGTCAGATCATTATGCTACTGAAGAAGAAGTTACCCTCACAACAATTGGAGCGAAGACTCTTCAGGGCATAATAATTTTAAAAGCTTTTAAGCACACTCAGTATAATTAGTGGAAAATCCATATTTGTAAATTGTCATGCTGAACAGCAGTGGGGTTTGTATGGGGGCAGAGTTAGCGGTGACTAGCTGTGTAGCTCAGATGAATGGAGAGTTCTGAACACAGGTTGGATGAATGGGCTGTTCAAGTCAGTATTCAAGTCAAGTGTTTGGTATGCAAATGTTTTAATAGGAAATGCACAAATGGCTCATTATTTCTATATAAAGTAAAAGGAACATATGGCGGCTCCAGGCTTTGCTGGATTTCCTTTGCTGCTTGAATTTCAAATCCTGTAATTGCACATCAGAGCAGTAAGGTAGCTGTTTTGTATGGTTAGCTGATTCTCTGTGCAAAGCCACTGATTACTGACAGATCCCTGTCGGAATATGATTCATCTGAGTTCCGGGAAACCTCCTCTATTGAACGAACTCTGCTTGATCCCTCAAAAGCTGAAGAATATTGCATGCCGCCTATCTCAAACACAGACTCTGACGTTGATATCCCATCAAAGATATTTATTAGTATTCTAAGGGCAAGACACAGGAAGCCAGTAGATGATTTAACCTAATTGAGGAAGGCAATGGGATCCAAACAGTTTTCTCTTCTCAGGGCATTATGCTCGTATTATTAAGGACAGCACCATTTTTAAGGAGAAATATATTGTATTTTGATGTCCATGAACTGTAAACAGCTGAAAGATTGGGTGGCAGTTATTAATGACTTAATTATTCAGAGTACAGATGTACCCACACGATTTATTGTGTGATCACTGCACGATTGAGACACCACCCCCATTAAGGTTGTGTAGGGTGAAATGATGAAGAAGCTCATAAACGTTTGTTGACCAAATTAATTTTCAGTGAATATTTTAGATGTGTTACAGCTTGTGACTGAGTTGCACTTGAACATTTGCAGAAAGAGATCTTTGCCTAGTTATTTTTTTAAAAAGTCAACCATTTGCTTCTATTGCCCTCTGATATTGTGTTTTCTCAAGGTGTAGTTCTAAGGCAGAAAAGTGATTGATCATTTCTATTTTAAAATCTGAGCAAAACAGGTGATAGCTGCATTGCTGTACATGGCTTGTGAAATTATCAGATGACCTTGAGTCTTGAAACCAAATTGAAGGTATTTAAATTTACCACAAAAAATAATAATAATAATAATAATAATTTACTTAAATTTCTTTCCCAAAACATTTTGCACACATCTAACCCATCTGATTTTGCCATTTTATGCTTCTTAGCCTTTAGCGCTCAAACTGTGTTATTGCAAGGTGGGGGAAGAGTGGGAGTTTTTCATTGGTGGTGTGACAGACAGCCTCTGTGACAGATGGTACCTACGCCGCATCCCCTTCTGGCTCTGACTTGTCTCGGCCGGAGGGCAAGCTTCTAAACCTTGTACCCCCTAAAATCATGTCACTTTCTTGAATGCTTGGCAATGATGCCAGTCCCAAAGAGAGTGAGCCGCCAGTGTAGACACCTGTCACCCGTCCATGTCTATTGTGAGCCATACGTGGCGGTCTTCAGGCCAGCTGGGGCTTTTGCTCAGCTCAGTGGTGCGCGGTGGTCGTTCAGCGCCAGGCTTGCTGTCTCACTGTGATTTTTTGAGGGTTTGTGGATAGATAAGCACTCATCAAATGTGCCTTGATGAAAGCCCAGCTGTGCTGTCATTTTGACTTTGATGAGGCATTTTCTCTTCTTTTATTTGGTCATTTATTCTCTGTATCATATCTCCAGCTGCTATCACAAAGGCCATGCTGTAAATTGAAAATGTTTTTTTTTTCTTTTCCATTTCAGCTTATTTTTCTTCTCGTTAGGGGGTAATGTGTAACCTATTGAAAACAGCAGTGGCTTGCTTACCCATGCTGTTGAAGAGCAACCTGGCTTTTCCCTGCCACTGTCATAGGGCTTCTGTAATAGACAAGCAATTGAGTCAACAGGGGGGTCTCCACAAATGAACCAGTCACCAGATCCCACCTACAATCAAATACTGCATTCCACTGCCACTTGAGGGACTGCTATTTAGTGAGCTATTTTTCCACCTTTTTCTGCAGCCACTTCGTACTAATATGTTCTCTGAGGTATTCTCAACAGGGAGCTTTTTTGAGGTACACCTCCCCCTCCATTCAGCTAGCCATTTTACAAGCAGCAATTTGCACTACTCAGCAAGCCTGAACATCCATAGGCTGCTCCTGACCCCAGTTTCTCCCATTTGCCAGCCTGAAGCTTGTTCCCCAGTGGTTTATCTCTCTGCGGATGGCTAGCTTAGCTGTGCCATGCCCTTGCAGTGATTTACACATGCTGGGTGAAAAGACGGGCATCTCCTGCAACACAGTTTTCATTGCATTTATATCACAGCACCTGACAGCCATCCTCAAATTGGCAACAGAAGCAGATGGTCTTTTGTCCTGAATTTAGCACAATATTATTTATTTATTTACTTTTTAATTTATTTTTTATTTGTCTTATAGAGCTAGGGGAAGAAAAAAAATATACAGAGTGTGTGTATATATATATATATATATATATATATATATATATATATATTATATATATATATATATATATATATATATGTGTGTGTGTGTGTGTGTGTGTGTGTGTGTGTGTGTGTGTGTGTGTGTGTGTGTGTGTGTGTGTGTGTTTGTGTGTGTGTGTGTGTGTGTGTGTGTGTGTGTGTGTGTGTGTGTGTGTGTGTGTGTGTGTGTGACAGTGCAGTTATTGTGTAAGAACTGTATAAGTATAATTCTGTTTTTAGGAGAATAAACTGTTAATATCATGGTTTTTATATAGTATGTTTTGTTTATTATCTGTCCCTTTAAGACATAAATACAACCGTCATTGCATTTTTATGCTATATTTTTCATATTGCCATTATTTAATATGAACCTCAATACAAAAATTTGAATAATTAAATTCTATTTAAGACTCCATTAATATTTGTTTTATTTACAAGTTCGAAAAGTTATTCCTTATGGTTTGTTATTTTGTATCTATTTATTGACATTCATTCATTCATTCTTTTTTTTTTTTTTTTTGGTGTGACGTGTCTTTGTGTACTTGTAAAAACAAAGACAGTCTGCATCTTATTGAGGTGAACTTGCATTCACTCTCAGTGTGTTGATAAGCCATAGATGCCATCTATTGAATGGTGGTTAAAAGATATATGAGGCTAACATAATTACAGTATTGATTCAACTAATGCATCCTTAAAGATTCTCAGCTTCCTGTGTTATTTCATCAAGCAATCCTACAATATTACTTCATCTGTCATTTCACATGTAATTTTCAGCAAAAACACACCCTTAGTGACCTCTTGGATTAATGTTGATTATTTTGGTTTTCTTCCCTTGTCACTGCAGCAATAACCTGGCACTTGGATTCATTTCTCAGACAGTTGTGTGTGTGTGTGTGTGTGTGTGGGTTGGTCTGAGCTAATAAATCCAGAATTTACGATGTGATTAAAGTTTTTCTTTGTTCCCTACTCCCCCATCTTCCATAAAATACCACATAACAGCATAAACACTTTATTTTCTTTTTTTTTCAATCTTAAGTACAGTATGTATGTATAATTTCCCTCTCTTCTGGGAATATTCGAAGATTGTGTTTCTGAGGAAACTGGCGGGGTGTCATTAAGGTGGATATGGAATTGGATACGAAGAAGAGCTAAAGCAATAAAGCAGAAATCAATTTTGTTCGCATTGGCTAACTCCCAATAAAATAGTTACTTGACAAACACCCTGTGAGCTGAAGGTATGTAAAAGGAAACACACACTACTTTCCTTCATTGCTGATTTATTTACCTAGACAGAATTGACAGTAGGCATTTTGAAAAAGTTGCTTCCTGAACTCAACAGCTGCACTAAGACCCAACATGCTGACCTTTCTGAAATAGTTTCAGACATTAAATGCTCTTGTTTTCCCAGTCCCATCCCAACTGTGCATCTTTATATGCACCTGCAAAGCAAGACCAGGATGCAAAGATGTAAACATCCTGAAAGCTCAACTCCATTTTTATAAAACAGGCCTGCTGTAGATTTGAGTTTCTGCCCTGTTAGCAGCCATAAGAGGAAAGTGATATATCTTTCTGTTGAGCTTCTTCCCAAGGGCCCTAGGCTGCATGAATATAACCAATGGCTAAAATAGCTGGCAAGAAGGGCAAGAAATGTTCAATGTTAAAAGTGGTGAAAGATGAATCACGAGGATGACGCTCCTGGAATAGTTATTTCAGGTTACACTGCAGCTCGAAACTCGCCAAGAACTGTATTTTTAATGCAGTTTACATGGACATTAAGATAAAAAGTCTATGAATA
Organism: Carassius auratus; assembly: GCF_003368295.1. Classification (NCBI taxonomy): domain Eukaryota; kingdom Metazoa; phylum Chordata; class Actinopteri; order Cypriniformes; family Cyprinidae; genus Carassius; species Carassius auratus. The sequence continues at coordinate 19,700,575 of NC_039265.1, forward strand.
TGGACTTACTAAGTACAACATGTGCATCCTCTTAAATGCACAACCCCCTGAGAGTGCACTTGGTGGTCTTCACTTCAGTGATGCAATGAAGGAAGGATGATGATGATCATGGTTTAATCATATGTGCACTAATATTTTTATATTATATTATATTATATTATATTATATTATATTATATTATATTATATTATATTATATTATATTATATTATATTATATTAAAACCATTAAAACCAATTTCAGTACTTGAAAAAAAAAGAAAAGGTTTTTTTTTTGAGAGAGAGAGAATCTTCAGCTAGTTGCCATGGCAACATTTCTTATTTTTAAAGTCAATAAAAATAAGATTTGTAAAACTAATAATACTACTGATGATGTGTCCCAAATTTACATATTTCCCATATCTGAGGTACAGCTCCCACGCCACTCTTAACATCAAGGCAAACCTCATGTGCATACCATCCATTGGCACAATGGACAGTTTAACATCACGTCCCGTGTTTTTTGATTCTGAATATCTGGACTTGTCCAGTGACCGCTGTGAAAGGACAGCTGACAACATAGGAAAGTCTGTGTGACAGCTTGGAGAGACTGCTGACTGGAGGGAATAGTCCCCACTGGGGCTGTCATGGGCTAGCTACCCATGGCGGCAGTCTCCGACGCTGCTTCAGTTTGTTGGAGACACCCGCTAAATGCTACAGAAAGTGAACAAAGGAACATACCCCCAGAGCCTGCGAGAGCGGGGGCGCAAGATGTCTCAATGACTGACAGCATGTTTACAGACTCAGGAACGGACATGACTACGAGCAAGAACACGGCACATGAGACAACCACAGCAGCAGCTGGACATTCTCTTCAAGTGTGCACCTGTGGCTGGGCGAAAATAACATCATTCAGGGGATTGAGGACCCACCAAGGAAAGAGAGGGTGCTTGAGAGAGCAGAGACAAGGGCCTCGCATTGACCAGTACTTCCTACGAAGCAACCAGTCAGTCGATTGAAGCACAGCGACGGGATAAAAACCAAAGTTCGCAGAGCATCAGTACCAGTGTCCCTGAGGAGGATAATACAAGCACAGAAATGCCGGTGGAGGAACCCACTCAACCACAGAGACCTCCCAAGGAGGAAAAGATCAAAGGGCACAGACCGAGTGTGAAGTGGCCCAAAGCTGTTGAAAAGAGAGAGTGGGAAATAGTCAACAATGACCTGACAAAAATCCTGGAGCAACAAGTGGGCACAGCAGAGAAAAAGCTGGAAAGGATGGTTGACATCATCTACCACTATGGAGAAGAGCGCTTTGGAGTAAACGCTAGGAGAAGCAACAAAGCAATATCAGCACCAGCCAAATCCAGGAGGCAGCAAGAGATCGAAATTCTGGTCAGAGAGTGAAGGCAGCTGAGAAAGCAGTGGAAGAAGGCCTCTGATGCAGAGAGAGAGGGTTTCATGCTACTCCAGGGGGACATCAAGTGTCGGTTGGCAACCTTGCGAAGAGCAGAGAACCTGAGGAAACTTCGCAAGAAGAAGGAACACACAAGAACACGGTTCTACAAAAACCCCTTCAAGTTCGTTAAAGATCTCTTCGCTAAGGAAAAAAGTGGAATCCTGAAAATTCCCAAGGATGAACTGGAAGAACATCTGGAAAAGGGCAACCATGACCCAAAAAGGCACGAACAAATAGTTATCCCACATGACATCCCACCTATTCAACCTCCCGAATTCAATCTGGAAACTGGCCCTCCAAAATGGAAGGAGGTAGAGAGTACAGTACGGCGCGCAAGATCAGCATCAGCCCCTGGGCCGAATGGAGTACCGTATAAGCTCTACAAGAACGCACCAGATGTGCTACGCTATCTTTGGAGGCTCATGAGGATAGTGTGGCAGAAGGGAATAATACCTAAGGGGTGGCGAAGGGCTGGAGGGGTGCTAATTCCCAAGGAGAAGGATGCGACAGACATTGGTCAATTCCGGCCAATCTGCCTTCTCAACGTTGAGGGAAAAATCTTTTTCAGCGTGATAGCACGGAGGTTGTCCACCTACCTGGAGAAGAACAAGTACATTGATACATCCGTACAGAAGGCCGGCATTCCTGGGTTCTCTGGTTGCTTGGAGCATACCAGCATGATCTGGCATCAGATCCAAGCGGCGAAGAAAGACAAAAGAGACATCCATGTCATCTTCCTTGACCTGGCTAATGCCTTTGGATCAGTTCCCCATAACCTCCTCTGGGAATCCTTCAACTTCTTCCACGTTCCATCATCTGTCACTAGTTTAGTAAAAGCCTACTTCGAAGACCTGCAACTGTGCTTTACAACAGCCGACTTTACAACATCATGGCAGCGCGTAGAAGTAGGCATCATGGCAGGCTGTACAATCTCACCCCTGGCCTTCACAATGGCCATGGAGGTCATCATCAGGGCTTCAAGATGGGTGGTGGGGGGTGAGCGAACTAAGAACGGGATCCGCCTTCCACCTATCCAAGCATACATGGATGACATGACCACTCTGACCACTACTGCAGCATGTACCAGGCGGCTACTTGGTAAACTGCAGGAGAACATCAAGTGGGCCCGGATGAAAATCAAACCGAACAAGTCACGAAGCATCTCAATAGTTAAGGGACAGCTTAAAAATGTGAAGTTCTGTATTGGTGATGACCCAATACCAACAGTTTCTGAGCAACCTGTCAAAAGCTTGGGTAGATGGTACAACGCAAGCCTCGGGGACAAAGACCAAGTGCAGCAAGTAAGGCAGGACATTACCAACAGTCTGGAAGACATCAACAGTACCCTACTGCCAGGGAAGCTCAAGCTCTGGTGCCTGCAATTTGGACTTCTCCCTCGGGTAATGTGGCCACTCACTGTTTATGAGCTCCCAATAACAACGGTGGAGAAGATGGAGCGAACCATGACTTCATACATCAAGAAATGGCTCGGCGTCCCACGCTGTCTGACTAACATCAGCCTCTATGGCAAAGGGGTCCTTGAACTGCCTATCACAAGCCTCACCGAAGAGTACAAGTGTTCTAAAGTGAGACTCCAGATGACTTTGAAGGACTCCAGAGACCAGACCATCAGCAATGCCGTTCCACTCCTGGTAACCGGACGGAAATGGACACCATCTGACGCGGTGCAGCAAGCTACCTCAGCCCTGAAGCACAGTGACATTGTAGGGCATGTCCAGTTGGGTAGAGGAGGCTTTGGCCTTACGGCAGGTAAGCCAACTTGGCGTAAGGCCTCAACATCAGAAAGGAGGAAAATGGTGGTCGAGGAGGTGCGTCGTCAAGAGGAGACGGAAAGAAGCGCAAAGGCTGTCTCTCTTGTCAGACAGGGACAATGGATGAGGTGGGAAGGTCTGGAGAGGAGAAAGCTTAGCTGGAGGGAGCTCTGGGAAATGGAGGCAAGCAACATCAGCTTCATCATCAGAGCCACCTATGATGTGCTCCCATCTCCAAAAAACCTCAACCAGTGGTATGGCGATATCCTCACACAAGGTCGTTACACCTGGAGACACAACCAGGTCCTCAAGAGTCTGGCAGCAGCTCTTGAGAGCCAGAGGAATACCACTAACTCCCTGCCCCTGAGAGCGATCGATTCCATCACGGCCCCAACCTTCATCCGAGAGGGGCAGAAAAAGCCCAAACATCCCCCTACCAAAACAGAAGCTGGACAGCTAGCCATGGCCCGGGACTGGAAGATGCTAGTTGATATTGGCCAGCAACTAATCTTTCCACCTGAGATTGCAGTCACCACCCTCAGACCAGACTTGGTTCTCTGGTCCCCTTCATTGAAGACTGTTTATATCATAGAGCTTACAGTCCCATGGGAGAATTCAACGGATGAGGCCTATGAGCGCAAGAAACTGCGCTATATAGAACTGGCAGCAGACGCTCAACAACGAGGATGGAAAGCGAAAGTCTATCCGGTTGAAGTGGGATGCAGAGGTTTTGTGGCTTCTTCTACCATCAGACTGCTGAAAGACCTTGGCATCCATGGACAGGCTCTGCGACAGACAATTAAATCAGTCTCTGAAGCGGCCGAAAGAAGCAGCCAGTGGATATGGATTAAAAGGAAGGACCCTTGTTGGGCTCAAAGAGCATCAACATGACCCACTCACTAATCCCCCCCACTCTATAACCCACTTGAGAACCCAGGTCACAACCCTCCATGAAGAGGGTGAACAAGGTATGCGGTCAGCTCTAGGCTTGACTCAGGGAAGAGGACGCCTCCTGCCTTGCATAGTCCCGTGGGCTGCGCCATTTAAACAACTAGGCAATTTTCATGATTGGGCATGGGACACAAGCTCAGGTTTGATCACCCTGTTGCTGGCCACCTTTGATGAGGGTGTTTAGTATTGAAAGGCCGAAACACCCCATGATTCAGAGGCATACTACTGATGATGTGTCCCAAATTTACATCTTTCCCATATCTGAGGTACAGCTCCCACGCCACTCTTAACATCAAGGCAAACCTCATGTGCATACCATCCATTGGCACAATGGACAGTTTAACATCACGTCCCGTGTTTTTTTTTTTTTTTTTTTGATTCTAATTTCAACTAAATAAACTGAAGAAAAGTATATGTAGACATATTTTACAAAGAAGAAAAAAAGAAACACAAATAGAAGCAGGGAATATACAAATACATTTTTTTATTATTTTTTATTTATTTATTTTTGCTCTGGATACTGTCCATGCTTGTACATGGATGTCAAAGTTGGAGGAAATTGGCACCAGATAGCATTTAATGGAGGAAGTGTAATAAACAAGACATATAAAACATGGGAGTCTTGACCAGTTTAGTAAATCCCTTTTTTATCCCTGTGGGTTCTTCTTCACTACACGCACTTACGAGTTTAAGTGCTTGATAATACCTTGTTTTATGGCCACATTCACCCTTGAACGGAAAGGACATTTCCTCTTGCCCTTCTCATTTATTCTGCAAGGCCCATCTGCAAAACTGTCCTACAATGACCCAGTCATTAATATTGGCCGGGTCCCTTGGTTTCACAAAACACACACTCATGCAGAAATAAACAAGGAAAACAGAACTTATGTCTAAAGAAATCACAATTATTTATCATCCTCCTACTTTCAGAGGGATGAAAAGTCAATGAGATTCTTAAACAAAAGATTGTGACGCACATTTTGCATTGATTTTACCAGCGGAGCAGGAGGTGATTTATCATGGAGAAATGCAGAACCATCATCCTCTGCATAGTTTTTCTTCAATACTCTTGACAAAATTGTGCCTTTTCGTCAGATAGTTTTGCAGAATGTTCAATTTAGTAAACTACATCAAAGGCATACAATTATTTTAAACAACTGACACTTTTTAAATTATTCATTAATAATATAATTTCAAACAGATATAAATTATTAAAAAAAGAAAGAAATTCTACTAAATTGTGTTATGTTTACAACCACATTCTGTATTAATCTAAGTTCATTTGAATGAACAAACTGTATTTCACTTGGCACCATGCTACTTATATATATTTTATGATTATTATTGTTATTATTATTTTATTTTTGCCAAGAAAAATGACTAAATGCTCCAAAATATAATCAGTTTTTGAAACTGATGATTTACAAGACATCTGCTTAAAGTTGCTAAAGAATGTGACAAACCCATAAAAGCATCACTTGTATCCGTTGGCTAATTCGATTAGGTCTCCGCGTGCTGCTAGACTGTGATGTTTTATTTGGTCTTAATAGTTCCCCCTTTATATAGAGATATCCCATCTGGTCTAATTTTAAACCATCTGTAACATGCAGCCTTTCATAATTTGCTCCACAGTGAAGTTACATTTTGCTTGTCTGGCTAATTCGAAGTGATGGACCCAAAGTAAATCAAATTAGACAAAACAAATTATCTATAAGGTCTGTTGTTTGTATGTGACCGCAATCTTGGTACGGTTTTTATCCAGCAGTCTTTAGCAGCACATGTAGATTATAATCACACTGTCTTGTAGCAACTAAAGAGGAACTTGTTTACCCCCCAATTAGTTATAATCATTGTCACATTTGTAAAATGCACAGACAACTAGTACTCCACATTGCATATCACTTTGAAGTCATAATGACTTTTTTTTTTCTTTAATTGGCCATTTACATATCTGCACTACCAGAAAGCTGATGTAATACCTTTGAAAGTGCTGAGAATTTGTAATCAGTGACTAAAAGTTTATTGCAGTTCCAGTTCTTTCTAAAGTTCTTTCAATTTGGGCTAGTTTTTGTGGTACAGCAAAATTATTACACACACAGGATACACAAATGCGCACAAAATTTACAAATGCACACACTACATTCACATATGCACACATAGGATTCATACATGCACACACATAATCCATAAATACACACACAGGATACACAAATGTGCACAAAATTCACAAATGCACACACAACATTTAAAAAGCACAGAAGATTCACAAATGCATACAAAATTCAGAAATGAACGCACTCCACGTGGGGGATTGTTTACTTATAAGCCAATCACATGAACGCGTTCACAGAGCCGATATGCCTGGGCATATTATAGCCTACTTATTTATGAAATTGTACGAAGATACAGATGTTTAGATTACAATTCAGGTTTATTTTTTATTATTTTTTACAAAATATAAATTAAAAAATGTCTCAATACATATAGTCCTGTGACTGCAGAAAAAAAATTAACTATGGATTCATAAATTTGAAATATTTTAATGAAAGTAAAAAAAAAAATGTTACACCTTTTTGAATATTTAAATATATCTAAATATTATTTTGGATGCAATATAGAAGTCACTTTAATTATAATATTCGGTCCCTACATGAAGAGAGAGTCAATGGTCCGCTGCGAGAGGAAAGTGAGTCGTTCGCTGAGGAAAGTGAATCCATCGCTCAACTTCGCTGCGTGAGGAAAGTGAGTCATTCGCTGAGGAGATTGAATCGTTCGCTCAACTTCGCTGCGTGAGGAAAGTGAGTTGTTCGCTGAGAAAGTGAGTCGTTTGCTGATTGGCTTATAAGTAAACAATCCCCCACGTGGGGTGCATTCTTGTGATTGGCTAAAACAAGGGAGATATCTGATTGGTTGCAGATCATTCCCTGTTTAAATAAAGACATTTGTGTGTGGAGCCAAGTCAAGGGAGTCTCAAAATTCACACACAAATGCAGTGAAGTTCACAGAACGCAAGCAGTTTGTAAATCAAGATACGTGTGTGTGCATCAGAAATACATTTCTGAATCATGTCCTGTGCATTTGTGAATCTTGAGTGCATTTGTAAATGTTGTTTGCATTTCTGAATTGTGTGTGTATTTCTGAATTTTGTGTGCATTTCTGAATTTTGTATGCATTTGTGAATCTTCTGTGCTTTTTAAATTTTGTGTGTGCATTTGTGAATTTTGTGCACATTTGTGTATCCTGTGTGTGTATTTATGGATTATGTGTGTGCATGTATGAATCCTATGTGTGCATATGTGAATGTAGTGTGTGCATTTATCTTTATTGATACTCTTTTGGCTCCATACAAAATTAACTGAAATACTAATAGTTAACATGCAACTAATTTCTGACATTGACATGATAATTTATTTATTTATTTTTTTACATGTGAAATATGTAAAATTAATAATTGAAAAAAAAGTAAAATTTGCTTAATTTTTCTTTTGCAAGTTTTTGCACACAAATGTCTTTAAGTAAATTTAAGCATGAATTTTAGTCAAATTTACTTAAGTTATGTAAAATTATGAAAGAGAATAAGTACACTTAACTTGGCAAATTACAGTTTGTTGAGTAATTTCTACTCAATTATTTAAAGTTTACTCTGAAATACTACAGTACATCTTACTCAATCATTGTTTGTAAACTTTATTCAAAAAAATTTGCTCTGAAGAAAAAAACAAAACATGGTTTACTCAGAGACATCTAAGTAAATCCATCAAGTGTATAGTGTTTGAGTAGGAATGGGTCATTTTGAGCAGAAAGAAGAAACCCCAGATGTTAGAAAACAGCAAGTTACTAAACTTAACAATAAAAACAACCATAAAACAGTGTCATTACAACTCAAATACAGTGAAAATGTCAACCGTATTAATTATTCATGTCCCAGTGTGTGATGGGAACACCCGCATCATACCTTTGATATTTACTCAAAGAATCTTTGTAAATATACAAATTCCAAGTAAAATGTAATTATACTGAACTAAATTATTAGATGTAGACATTGCATTGCATATTTACTTCAAGTTCGTTTCAATGGTATTCTTGAATATAATCTTTTTTGTTTGTGTTGTTGTTCCTTAGAGGCACAGCGGAAGGAACATACTGCAACTTGGGTCTTCAGTTTGAATATTAGAGATATTATGTCTCCGGTGTGTGAGTCAGTATTCTTGACTTATTTTGTAGGCCAAACCCAAAGCTGGTTCCCTTGACAAAAACCCAAAGGTTTTTCAATCGGCTTTTAGATTATTGCAGAAATGGAAACACATGAAAATCTTTTCATAATTTTGAAAACTAAATGTGATTGTCAGTAGTAAAAAAAAAAAAAAACTATCGTTAGGCTATAAAGGAATTATTCAACGGCAGAAGTTTAAAGCGTACCCTAAAACCATATGTGAGTAAAAGTACAGTAGATATGTTACAACAAAAAATATTCCATTACAAGTTACAAGCCACCAATTCCAATACAACTGGAGTTAAAGTCTTCGAGTATCCGATTTGAACAGTACTTAAGTATTTTACTCATACTGAATGTATGCTTAATCAACATAAGTCTACAAAACTTAATGAAACCAATATACTTCAAAAGGTCTCAGCCATGTCCTCATCCCATATATGAAAAACCTGCGAGTCACATTCCTGCTAATTTGTGTACAGTAGCCTTGTTGAAAAGTTTGGGTGAGTAAGGGCAGGACGTTCTGTAGATGGTGATATTGCTTCTTTTGCAGAAAAAGTTAGGCACCATGTGAAATGTAACAAGTAATTTCATTAATCATCTCAAATGTAGAGGAATAAAGCGTATTTATATACTTGTTCAAAAATGTATACAGTAACTAGTTTTCTCAAATAATTTACACCACTGCACCATGGTTGCATGACTACATTGTCACAATCACTAAGCTTCCAAAAAAAAAAAAAAAAATTACACAGAAAATTCCCTAAATGTTTGAGTTAAAAAAGTTTCTAAATAACATTATTATAAACACAATGAGGCTGTAAAAGCGTTCTGGTGAGTAGATGTATTTACCGATTCAGTGTGATGACATTTATTGATCCTGACAACCTCTTTAGTGCCATTTAGCCACCTACCCTTTTCAAGTAAAAGCTTTAAAAAAAAAACACACAAGGGGGTATTACTGATGTATTTTATGTCATAGAATAAAACAAGAAAATATACTGAGCTTGTTAACCACAGACCTAAAAACCAGGCATTTAATTATTCAAAAAAACCATTGACTTCAGGACGATGAAGTTGGAAGTGCTAAAATATGAACTAATTTCTGGGTTTTGGCATTAAAAAATAAATAATAATTCATCAACCCTGCAGCACTCTACACCTGAATCAGATTTACACACATTATCAATCCTCATATATCGTTTTGGATAGAATAATTTGAGCAGTATTTAATTGTATGGAGTAATCTGGGCAAATGCACAATGTTCTTCTTCAATCCTCTGTTTACTTAAACTTATCTTTTTGTACCAAAAATGTTAGTGGAGTGTCTTATTATTCTCTTTATAAATGTACCTCTCTTCCATTTTCCATCCTCCCTCCCATTTTCTCTGTCTCTGTAGGGTGGTATGATTGCTCTTCTGTTGTCCATCCTGTGCTTGGTGTTGATCCTGTACACTCGTAGACGCTGGTGTAAACGTCGCCGTGTACCTCAGCCTCAAAAGAGCGCTAGTGCTGAAGCAGCCAATGAGATTCACTACATCCCCTCTGTGCTGATGGGTGGACAGGCCCGGGAAAGTTTGAGAAATTCGCGCGGGCAGGGTCACAATTCAAGTGGCACCCTCAGCATCCGTGAGACTCCGATCCTGGATGGGTATGAATATGACATTACAGACCTACGCCACCACCTGCAGCGGGAGTGCATGAATGGGGGTGAGGACTACACCAGTCAGGTGACACGTACGCTGGACTCACTTCAAGGGTGCAATGACAAAGCTGGCATGGATCTCACTCCAGGTATGTGAGTCCACAGCACAAAAGGATAATTCACCAAAAAATAAATAAATAAATTAATTAATTATTATAGTAATAATAATAATAACACAATTAACTGTAATATATTTTCTCACCATAATGTTGTTTCAAATGTGTGATTATGCACTGGCTGTTGTTTTCAATGTAAATTCATTCACCAGTGAGGTAAATCTTCACCAGTGATTTATTCAGATTGATTATATTTCATTAGATGACACACTAGTGTTTGAAAGATGTTTTATTTATTTTTGAGTCTTTATTTGGTCAAAAATGCAGTGAAGCATTTATACTGTAAAATATTATTATTTAAAATAATTATATATATATATATATATATACCTTTTTCTTTTTTATTATTTATAATAAAAATAATATTGTTAATATATAATAATTATATAATTATAATACTTTTGATTTTAATTATTATACTTATTTTTGTGAAGAAAAAGCTGCATTTTCAGCAGCTTTTATTCCAGTCTTCAGTGTCACATGAGTCATTCTTATATGCTGATTGCTCAAGAAACATTAATATACATTTTTTAAACATCTGTGCTGATCAATATGTTTGTGGAAACCATGATAAATGTTTTTATTTTATTTTATAGAAAGTTCAAAAGAATAGCATTTATCTGAAATAGAAATATTTTGTAACATTATGCATGTCTTTATTGTTACATACTGAATAAAGTTATTGATTTAGTTATTCATCATATTTCATTAGAAAATCTCAATATGCTTTAATAAATCATTCACATGAGCATTCATGGCTTAGTAAACTGGATCACCCGATTCACTGAAATTACTTGTGGACATGCCAAATGGATGTCATGATTTTCAATAACATCATAGGAAATTATCTTTCAAGTTTTTTCTCACACAATGCTATGGCTTCAGAGGACTTGGAATATATCACACAAGTATATAAACCACTTTCATAATAACTCTTATGGTGCTTTTATATCCTCTTGAATACTTCAGTGTCCGATTGTTGTAATTGCATGTAAAAGAACAACCAGCAAAGATCATCCTTTTGCTGTGTTATATGGATGTAAGAAAGCCATACAACTTTGGAATGACATGAGATGAAGAAAAGTTTTTGAGCGACATACCCTTTTAAACATGCCCAACTTATTTGGACTTTAAAATTGTCAATAAAACCTCAGACAGTAACCTTAATCATTTTAATAGCATTCTTTAATCATTCACTTAATTAATTCAGACTCCTAATTCAGTGTTTTGATTTAGTGCCTAATTTCTTGGTACTTGGTAACCAGCCCCTGAATGAAAAAGCGAATGAATATGATCAAAGCATGTTGAAGTACTTTCTACATTTCATTTAAATATTAATATAATGAAATAATAGCTATAAAAAAAAAAAAAATATATATATATATATATATATATATATATATATTTTTTTTTTTTTCCAATGTGTCATGTGCGTTGATTTATGCACAACGTGACACCAAATCTGTTTTTATTTCCACAAACCTGTGAGATTTAAATTGCATGTGCTAAGCTCATCATTTGCACATTGCCGGCCCTGAAAATATTTATTTCACCTCGAGAGCTCAGGAGTCTCACGAGCAGCAGAGCTCGCCTTTTCGATATGTGGCTGCGAGTGAAAAAGCCTGGGTTAAATGCGAGCTCTAAAAATTGGATAAAGCCTATATCAAAACAGCTGCAGAGAGGAAAGCAACATGACATATTCATTTATTTAGCTAGCTAAAGCCATTTTTCCCAGAATAATATCAAAGTAATAACGCTATATATTCCTGCTAAGCAAAACTGCTTATTTGGCCGTGGGCTAACAGCACCCATGGCACCCATTTAGGCTCTGCTATAGTCAAGAATAGAGGCAAGTCACATAACCAGACCTGAGTCTGTGCCAGATTGGCCTTGTATATTGGACACACAGAATTTGGAATGGCCGGCCCTTATCAGATGTGAAATGATGTTGATGTTTGCCTTGAAGAGTAGCCCATTATAAAGACCCCTAAAAAGCTTTTCAGGAAAGGAGCGATGCAATGCTGTCACAGTAATTTGCCTAATACAATAAAAACCCTGCAGTGCCAGTTGTCTTTGTTGTGCGATTTACTCATTATGAAGGGGCATACTAACTACAGGGGATGGCGATATTGCATAATGGTGAATGACGGAATGTCATATCCTGAATCACTGGGCTGTGAAGGCTCTTAGTTAACATAACCCTGAAAATACTTCACATAGACCACTTAGTGTTGTCCCTCTGAATGAAATGCGTTTACATAAAATTGTATCCACATGTCCTTGGTGGACTGTTATTTGCCAATCATCTGTCTGCCTCTCTTTATTCCTAATTGTAACCTTTTTCCATCAGGAAACGATAGTACGAAACTGTCCCTAATGAGCAAGTACAAGGATAACATCATAGCTACCAGTCCTGTCAACAGCAACCACCAGCAAAACACGCTCCTCCCACACAACACCTCCACCAACCAGCGCAAGCGTCTGTCCAGCAAAATGCACGGTGAGTCTGGGTATCAGGGGTGAAACTATTCCTGTAACCGGTTTGCCATCCACGGTTCGGTATGTTGTTGTTGTTCTGTTCTTTTATGTCATGTCTTTAATTTCAGTGTACTAAATTACCTGATTAGCCTGCTAGCTTAGCCTTTATATAATTCAAGTCACTTATATTACACAGAATTGCAGCAATCTTTATTGCAATTACACTACCATTTTTGTAAAAATACAGTAAAACAATCAAAAAGCACCAGTAAACCAAATTCTGTAATATAGTGAAATATCTTTGATGAAAACCTACAGAGCACGCAGCATTTATTTGAAATAGATTGTTTTGTAATATAAATATCTGTACTGTCACTTTTGCATTTTCAGACATTCTTGCTGAACAAAATGATTCATTTCTTAAAAAAAGAAAAAAAAAAAATTGCATTGCACCCAAACCTTGGAATTGTATTATATGTTTAGACATCATACACAGACACACATTTAAATGTTTGTGGTTGTTGGCATTAATCCAACTGCACATAAACCGTGACCACAGAACCATAATAAAGACCGAACTGTGAGAAATCTGAGCCATTACACCCGAGCTGAATATCCCCTTCTATCTACACAGATCTCATTCCAACCACGTCTATCCCTGTAATCATAACAACACACAAATATTTGTCTTCCACTCTCTTTGCTGTCTTATTGCTGGTTTGATCAGTCCACCAAAAACTATAATTTGATGAGGTGTTCATATGCTTTCATGATGTGCTTTTGATATTGGTTGTTGGTGGTGGTTTTTAGGGAAACATGCCTATAGATATCTACTATAAAATTCAAATTCCTTTCTCTTACATTTATATTGACCACTAATAGCAGATGTCCAGTGAAGTGTTTTCCTTGACTCTCTGCTCATGCTTTAATGCTTCATTACCTCAGTCCAGCAGACGTACGGTCTCTCTCTGACCTTCAGACCAGCATTTTTTAATACCCAATGCACTTGGATTGTGCATTTACTGCATATGAATATAAAAATGTAAAGGTGCAGTCAGGAATTTTTGTCTCATTAAAAAGCTTTACAGAAATGTGTGTGCATATATATATATATATATATATATATATATATATATATATATATATATATATATATATATATATATGTGTGTGTGTGTGTGTGTGTGTGTGTGTGTGTGTGTGTGGGTGTGTGTGCGTGTGTGTGTGTGTATTTTGGGATAGGGAACACTTATATCACTAAGATTTTTTCCTTAACAAACTCCCAATTTGCTGCTTATTAATATTTAAATTAAATTAAATTCATGCATTTAGCAGACACTTTTATCCAAAGCGACTTACAGTGCATTCAGTCTATCAATTTTTACATATCATGTGTTCCCGGGGAATCGGACCCCCAACCTTGTGCTTGCTTGCTTGCTAGCGCAGTGCTCTACCAGTTGAGCTACAGGAACACAATAATAATAGTATAATAATAATTATATTAAATAATAAATATTAATAATATTTAATAATGTAGTTGTTAAATTTAGGTATAGGGTGGATTAAGGGGTTCTAAAATATGGTCATGCAGAATAAGGGATTAATATGTGCTTTATAAGTACTATTAAACAGCCAATATACTAGTAATACTGTATGGATGCTAATAAGCAAATCATTAATAGTTCAAATTGGGTCCTTTAAAATAAAGTTTTACCAATATTTTTGTAGAAACTGTGTTGCATTTTTTATTTAAGATTCTTCAATGTAAAAAAAAAAAAAAAAAAAAGAGAGATAGAGTGAGAGTTTTTGTAACATTATCAATGTCCCTATCTCACTGTTTATCAATTTAATGCATCTTTGCTGATTAAAATTATTAATTTCCTTCAAAAATCAAGAATGGCATATCTGTCAACACAACAAAACATACTGTCTGCTTCTGTGTATAGTTGCTCTTTAAGTAATAGCAGTATTGTTAACTGAGACTTCTTTTTTCTTTTTCTTTTAACAATGCCATAGAGTTGTGGGTGTACAGACTATTATGAAAAAAATAATCTTCTAAATATCTCAACTTTTTTAATCGTTATTTATGTAGGCGGATTGTGTATTGCCAATCCACTAATTCCACCATGCATGATTTTGTCTCTAAGGGTTTGAATCTGACTTTGGGTTATTGGCCTCCTAAAGTTCTTTCTGACAACTCCAAAATAGCAACTCCAGATTTCCATAGCTTTTCATATTCATACTGATATTGCCCTGTTTGAATTATTATTTTGATTATTTATTGTGTGATTCAGACAAAATGTCTGTTCCCTTTGAGAAGGTTCCTCTTGTCTGTCTTTTCTCTAATGAACCTTGTATCAGAGCAATCCATGAACATGAAAGCAATATTTAGACACCCGTTCACATCCCTGGAGGAGAACGTGTGTGAGTGCACAGATTCTCTCAAGTTCTTCTTCTTTTTTCCTTTTTTTCTCAGTCACACCTACCTATGTCACCTCATCTATTTATAACCCTCATTTCTCATTAGACAAATTAAAACTGTTGCTCTCTGCATTTGACGTTTTTCTGCTATCTCTAGGTCAACGGTATAAGCACAGGTGTTCGTACTTCACCTTTACTCATCATTCTGTTGTAACTGATTCCAAGACCTTGCAAATGATTGAGTTCTACCACCCTGATTGTCTGTACAAAATAACTTTTTTGTTGTAGGAGGCATGTGCACCTGCACTGCATGCCGAGAAGCTGTTGGTGCTCTGTGTTGAATATTTAAACAAGCTCATCTTTTATTCCCCTCCATGGGTCTTTGCACCTTTGGCCCCTGCCTAATTGTGGAGGCTAGCGCACAATCCTCACCTGCTCTGCGAGGTTTACGGCTAATTCCTTTGAAGGTGCTTCTTTTGTTCTCATTTGTTACGAAGACAAAAAGAGGCATTGGTATGCTGGCGTGTGTCATTTCGAAATGGTTGTTAGCGTTTGAAGTCTTAAATGCCAGGTGTTTCATCAGCTTTTTGTTAGATTTTTTTATTGTATAATCAAGCCATTTTTACTGTTGTGCTCTTAAGGCATTTCAAAACAAAAGGGTCAAATTCAATAAACTGTTGCATGGTATTTAAGCACAAAAGCCTGCGGTCTATTAATCCAGCTTTCAGTTTAACCAGGCACTAAATGCATTTAAATATAAAAATATCTATATTGGCAGTCAAATTTTGGAACAACGAAGCTTGAAAACAGTTGTCTAGTATTTAAAAGTTTTAGTGTAAAAAAAAAAAAAAAAGAGTTGAATGAATAAATAAATAAATAAATAAATAAATAAATAAATAAATAAATAAATAAATAAAATAAAAAATAGATTTCACAATAAAGAAAGAAATTATTATTTTTATTCATTGGAATAAATAACATTTTAAAATATATTTAAATAGAAAAAAAGTTATTTTAGACTGTAATACTATTTAACAATGTTTTATCACTTGGTGACCACTAGTGTTTCTTTAGTGTAAACACATTTTTTATTTTGATCGTGGTAACAGTTATCCGTAAAAAATAAGAATATTTATAATTATATAAGCATAATGTTACCTTATTTTCATAATCATTTTTTCTAAATAGGGTTGCAAAAGCACAGCGCATAAAAATAAACTCCGTAATTCCAAAAATGTTTACTGTAAAATAATTTTGACAGCGTAGATGTTTTAAGAAGACATTTTGAGGACAAGTGGCTTTTCAAATAGTTTTTGTAATTTTTTCATCCATCGTTACACTTTCATTTATGAAACATTTGATTTGTTATTCAATATCACTGTAATGTGTTGATGTGCTAAAATAATAATAATTACTTTCAGAGCTGTGCTCTTTTAAGACTTTTGATTTCACTGTAGGGCCAAACAACTCCTGCTGTTCTCATGACCCGCCTGTGTCTTGTTTGCATCACAGCTTTGAATATTTCATGTGTTGTTTGTGGCGGCATGAAATGATATTGTAAAAATAAGCATTGTTTGGTTCATTCCATACAGATGGCTCATGTATAAATTATAATTGTTTGATTCACTTCTGTACCAGAGAAGATGTTTCTAATGGATAGCCACACTGTTGTGTGAATATGGAGTAACTCAAACATTATTTCTCATCATCACGAGTCGGTCTAATCTACGGGTCAGTGCACTCATGCATCTCTTCTTCACGCGCTGCATAATGAAAGCATTTGTCTAGCTCTGATGCGTAAATTGTGTCTTTTGTGCACAGCGAAAAAAGAGCCCAAGGAAGTGTGCATTTGTTATCTCTGTCACACTCCTTACCTCCTGTTCTTTACTTATATTTACCCAATACTCTTCTGAGAGGAGAATCACATCTCACAGAACGACAGTTACTGTATGGGTACTGGCTTATTCTCTGTATGTCACATTGTTATTATACGGTTTCTAATGTGTTTTATATATAATTTATTTAAGTGCATTGTAAACCTTTTTACAGTATAAGATTTTTTTGTGTCAAAACAGTATTATATTTATAATATTATGTAAATATTTCCCCCTGTTGTATTTTGAATTATGATTGTCTGTCATTCATTGCATCATTTAATTCCCATTTTTGTATATAAACAAATTTTGATTCATATCTAACATTTCTTTACATGGACTATTGTTCAAAAGTTTGGGGTCAGAATTTTTATATATACAGTATATATATATAAATATATATATATATATATATATATATATATATATATATATATATATATATATATATATATATATATATACATATATATATATATATATATATATATATATATATATATATATATATAATTTTTTTTTTTTTTTCAAGAAAGTGCTACTTTTATTTAGCATTTTTTTTTTTATCCATAATAATAATAACAATACAATTAATAAATAGTATATAAAAAATTATTGGTGAGCATAAGTTACTTTTTTTCAGTAAAATTTCTTACTGTCCCCAAATTTTTGATTTTGAACTATAATGTATAATGCCTTAGCAATTCAAACTTAAATAGCACACATTTTTTGCTGTGGTTGTGCTGCATTATCTGTAACATTTCCCCTCATTACAAGACTCAAATTGCTTTCCAATTTGATATTTCTAATGAATATGTTGTTTGTAGCTCTTTATAATTACTTTCTGTATTAATCAATAATGCTATTTAAGTAAACAAATGGATTGGTAATTACATACTCACACAAACAAACACAAAAAAAAAAAAATCTGCTGTCACATTTGTTTAATTTCAAAACCTCGAAATGACATTGTGTTTGGAAATGTTCTTGTATGTCTTAGGTAAAATCATTATTTATTTATTTTTAAGAGACTTTTAAATAATCTAATATTTTATTGGATAATCAGTAATTAATGTTGATGGTTTTTATTTTGGGGATTAGCTTAATTTCTGTCTACACTGTTTAAGGTTATTATTTTTCATACAGATTGACTTGTAGGTTTGTCTAAAACCTTTATAGTGGGCCTACACATTTTCAGTTTGGTTTGATGAATTGGTTGATGGATGATTTTTATGTGAATTCTACAGCGGGTTCAACTTTCCTGAACCCGGATGGGGACTCTGGGACGGAGGCGGACAGTGAGCCGCAGCTGACCTTCTACACTGACCCAAACCGCAGCCGCCGTCGCAGTCGAGGTATGAGAAACGGTAACGTCAACACCGCGTGGGGCTCTGGGGGTAAGGAGGACTTCCACACCAACGCATGGTTTCAACCTGCACCGCCTGATTGTGGCCATTTGGTGTTCGTGTCACACTTTGTTCAGAAACCAAGCAAAGTGTTAGTTGTGAAATGGCTTGCCTTTCAACTATCTCACCGATTGAGGCATGTCGTTACGAGTGAGATTTGCCATTGGTTTGCCATTGCAGTTGAACACGGTGTTAAAACAACTTGCAGGAAAGCATAAATGCTTAACTTATTTATTTATTTATTTATTTTTACTGTCCTCCAAATTGGACTGAGGGTTCCTGAGCAATTTTTGAGTTTGTTAAGTGAATTCTTCAGAGCCTCTTTGAAGACTACATGGACCTTCTCTGAAACAAATGATGACTAAATGAACGCTTACAAGTATTTAAGCACTTTAAGCTTAGCAGCTTCATCTGTAGACCACTATTCAACATTAAGCACGGTAAATTTGTGTATGTTAAGCGCTAAGAGAGCAAGTGACAAACCAGTTGGACAGTACTGTCAGACACTAATGGCTAGAGTCTGCCTAAAACTCTTATATTGTCCCCTGAGGAGCGCTGCATTGTGTTCTGAAGAGTCCAGACTGAATGCAAAGCTCCCTAAACTCTTGAGGAGCTGCCACTTGAAAGGCAACTAACAGACAATCACTTTGCTTTAATACCTTCTCCCTCTAATTAACAAACGCTTAAACCCTGTACTTGTCAAAAACACTACTAGTCAGCTGTAGCAACAACACCTTTAATTGGACTTAAGTTAATAATAGACATGGCTTGTCACATGTTTTCCCTAGATCGCTGCAGGAAACTTATGATTGGGTGAGAACAGTTTGATGATTTTGATAGACATGTTTGCACTTATTATAAAAATATTTTTATAATTTATAGATCTCTATATTATAATAATATATTATAAGTAGTAATGATTCAAAATAAAAGTATAATATTACTTTTATTTTAAGTGCTATATTGATATAAACATATACATACTTACGCTTCTAACCCCTACCTAAATACTAAATGCTGTCATTTATCTCTTTATAATTGAAAAATTTGAGCTTTCTTAATACTTACAGAAAGGATGCAGGCCAGGGTACAAAAAGCCTGATTATATTGTTATCTAAAATGAATAATTTTAAAATCGTTTTGCTTTAATCAGTCTTTGAAAATGTGGTCCTCAGTAGAAGACCAAGTCCAGTATGTTTCACCTACAGTATAAGTCAATGCATGACTGATGAATACTCAATAACATAAAAAAACATAAAGCAGTTTTTAGATTTCAATATCTGCCCACAATCTTTCGTAGGCATTTGTATATGTATTTCTGGCAGATGCATGCAAATATTTGAATCAATGCTTTCCATTTTCTTTTGATCATGTGTCTTTCATTTCTTCAAAAGTCAGCCTTATAGTTTCAGATAACATCCTTATCTAAGAAGATGATATTTTAAGTATCTAAGCTTTAATATTGTTCTTTTGTAGTTGACGTGCTGCAATGCTAAGCAATCACACGGATGTCATTTGCAACTCATTTTTCATATGCTGTATATAATCAGTCAAATATGTTGTTGTCGTTGTATTTGGACTTTTGTCATCATGTACTGTATGTATCATCTAATTTCCTCTCATATGTATTTTGTTTCTGTTTCCTGTTGCTGCATGCTATTGTCCATGTTTATCCTGAGATGTTATTAACAGAGTTTTAAACGTCACTTGTGTTAATGAGCTACTGTAGATAACCAGACTGATCAAAATGTTGTGTCCTCATACATTGCGAATGGATGTGTTTATGTCATCTTGTATGTTGATATAGTACAGTGTCTTGTGCCTTAATTTTACATGTAACAGATGTACAGGGCAGCACTACACCAAACCAGTATGGCTGTATTACAAAAGACGTGGTCAAAAACAACTCTTTTTCAGATTTGCCATTTGCAGTATTTAGAATAAAAGCAGCAGGCTTCAAAAGGTAAAGCATTATCTCTCTGCTGCTCTATTTGTGCCAAAGCTGCCGCTGCTCCCAGAGTTTGGCTGGCTGGTTTGATCCAGTGCTCCTTTCATGGACCACCAACCCTGATGTGGGCTGTTTTTTAACTGCTTCCCTTGTGCCTTTCCAAGGTACACATAAAAAATGTGAACTTTCCAGTCTTATAGCATCTCTCTTTTATTGCTTTCTCTTTCTTTTTTCCCTAGGTTCCCCACGGAGCCCTATCAACAAGACCACCCTGACTTTGATCAGCGTGGTGAGTTGTCTGATCGGCCTGGTCTGCGCGTCTCACCTTTCCTGTAGCATCAACGTCAGAGTCATACTCCACGTTCCAGAGCACCTCATTGCAGACGGTAATCTCACCACCTGCTCTGCTTCCCGTCTGGCCCCTGAGCAGCAGGATTCCTCGGCCCCCCCGTCTATCCCTCACAATTTCTACTGTATTAAAGCAAATGCCATGCCGACTTTCGCTGTGTCTCTAGTGAAAAGCCAAACAGATGTGTGCTGAAAGCATCAAAGAACAATCGGAAGCGAATGCATAGCCTCTAGTTGAATTTCAAATCATGTACTGGGCTATACACCATGTTCTTGCACTGTACACTATGTACCATCTAGAGAATTAATTTTTAAAGAGTCTCAAATGAAAAACTAACGTTTAATTTTTTAATTTTGACACAGAAGATTTTCAGACAATTTGACCTCATTTAGTGTTGCTGCTAGCTTTAGCATATTAGCTAATGTGAGATGCTTTTATTATGAAAGATACTATAAAAAATACATTAAAGGATGCAATATATTTGTAGATATAAAAATATTAGATTATAGGGTGCAACAAGGCACTGGAGCAAAAGGCACATTTGATTTTATTTCTCTCTAAACCATTAGAATGACACAAAAACTCATCTTTTCATTATGCACTTGGAAATTTGTCTGATCCTTGAAGTGATTGCGATCAGCAACACAAATTTGATTCTGCACTAATTTGATCTGATATTTAATGTTTTTTTTTTTTTTTATGTTATAAGTTAATGTATTAAATAAGAATTGTTAAAATAATCAAATATATTTTAAACCATTGTGGAGACATTGTTACTGATGATAAACATTTCCTCTATTAATGGGGCTATAAGTCAAGTTAGTTTATGTTAAATAATATGGGAACTCCTTTAAGCAGTGTAAGCAGTGTTTTTTGTTTTGTTTTTTTTTTATGAAAATGTTCTCTCTTTTTAAAATGAATGTATTTTAATGTTAGTGTATCTATCTTTTGAATAAAACAAAATAATTTTACTTATTCAAACAACCTTTAACCCTACAATTAATATATTTTTTAGGTAAAATACAACTATAAACAATCTAACAAAATACATAAAACATGTTCACTAAAACTAGAGTTTAAATAAAAATGTTGCTTCAAAAGTAAATGCACAGAGACTCGAATCAAAATGAATCTTTGAAAATCAGTATGTGAATCACTGAATCCGAACAGACTAATTCAACTAAGATTTTGAATGGGAGAAAAGACTATTGATTGATAAATCCCTTAGCCTGCTTGGCTGTGTGTGTGTGATGAGAAAATGTCTCAGGTTACGTATGTAACCATGGTTCCCTGAGTAGGGAACGAGACACTGCGTCCTGTAGGGGTTGCTATGGGGAAACGCCTCGTCGTAATCCATGTCTAAAGCATGCATTGAAAGACACCAACAACTCATTGGCCGGCAACAGCCCATGACGTCACTACAGGTGCGACTATAGTATAGGCACCAGGAGAACATGTCATCCACTTCTTTGTCTGAAGCTTGTGTCCAAAGCATGGCAAGAAGCTAGAGGACGTGGTGTCTCGTTCCCTACTCAGGGAACCATGGTTACATATCCTGAGATATTCCCTTTCAAGGGAACTTCGAACTGCATCCTCTAGGGCTCACTATAGGGAATAGTATACATCATGCTGAGGGGAGTGCAAGCCAGAACCATAATGAGCACTAAGTACCAACCCTACCATTTCTATAGGAGTTCCCTTAGGAGTTCCCCTGCGAGTTTGACAGCTGTCCATGACATTACCCCTTACGGACAAAGGACTAGTCTTACATAGCTCAGCAGCGGTGGGTCCTGAAATGATGGAAGCAGATGGCTGCCCCTCTTTCATTGAAAAGAGAGACAAATGAAAACTGAGCTTTTTCATTGGAAAACGGTCACAATGCATGCAAATTGCCCCCTCAAGGACGTTGCGTGCTCTTCGCCGAAACAAAAAATGCAGAGATTGCGTGTGTCATCAGGTGTCAAATAACAACGACACAGATGCACACATCTTCTAAACGTTTTACTAGTGCTCACCATGATGTTGTAATAAAGATCACTCTTACCACGTTCAAAATGTATGCTTCAGACAAAAATTGAGCATCGCGTTTGTTCAGTCAGGCCATGTTAGTCACGCTTGCATCAGCTGACAGTCAGCTGTTCCTGACATGTACCAATCCAGTCTTGACACCTATCACCTGCGGTCTATTTAAATTCCCATTATTCAGTGTCTCTTCCATCGCATTGCTGCGTGCAATTAACTCCCTCCTCCAACCCCAACTCCACCAACTGAACCTGTAATCCAATCTAACTTGTTCTTTCTTTACAGTGTGTTCATTGGAAGCATTCTCTATCACATTTTGTTTACAACTCATGTAATTGTGAATTGTAATTATATATGCTTATAATGGTTCTGTTCTGTACCCAAGGGGGGTTTGTCTTGCTGCTCTCCCCGCTCTGTCCAAGCATGGCTGCATGGACAGGCGTGTGGAGTGTTGCCCAGAACATAACCATACCGCCAACACTAACTGTATGCAATTATAATTGTCATAAATATACTTGACGGAAGTGGACCTGATTGAACAGTCAGTGAAGACAAAGAAGTGGATGACATGTTCTCCTGGCACCTTTTATACTGTAGTCGCACCAGTAGTGACGTCATGGGCTGTCGCCAGCCAACGTGTTGTTGGTGTTTTTCAATGTATGCTTCAGACACGGGTCACAACGAGGCATTTTCCTGTAGTGACCCCTAGAGGACGCAGTTCGAAGTTCCCTTGAAAGGGAACTGTGATGTACAGCAATATTTTGTCAAGCTGCTATTTGTTGGAAAAAAAAAGTAGTTAGTGACTGGAAAAAGCAACTTTATTTTGAAAACAACAGAGCTGTTGTCACGCTATAAAAACTTTATTTTTTGTTAGTTAATCCCTAAAAATGCACTCCTGCTTTCAGCAAGGGTCCTCTGTTTGTGCGTTGGACCTAAGTTGTGTTTGTGTTGGAAGAGCTTGTTATTGAATTTCAATGTTGCACCTGTAGTCCAAGACTACAGGCCTCTCTCTCTCTTACCCTCTCTATTTTCTCTTGCTCTTCCACTCTCTCTCTTTCAGCTCTTTGGCATTTTAGCTGTCAGTTCTATAGTTTAGACGATATGATGGATTGTGACTGGCTTTGCTCATCTGTCATTTTGTCTTTCATGCAGCACACTTTTCTATGGGGTCTGGTGCTTTAGGGTAGATTAACATTCCCATAGATGTCTAAGTGGAAGAAATCTGAAAAGAGAAGACTTGAATGATTCACAGTTCGCCTTTGAATTGGACAAATCAGATTTAAGATGTGTCTATAACTGTCTAACAGTATTACAGGGTAAAACTTGATGTCAACGCAGATCTGATAAAACTTGATCTTTGCAGAATAAATTCCGTTCTATATGGCTTTCATGGTTTGGAAATATTTAGAGGGATAATTCAGAAAACATCACACTTTCAGTTCAGATGTTTTATCTGTACTGTTCTATCTTACTCACAGCTGTGCATGAAATAATAAACATAGAACAATGTATATAATGCATAGAATTTCAGCTATAAGGATTTTGCTTTTCTTTAAAAAGTCTAAAACAGTTTTATTCATAACAGTTATGAGGGAAAAACAATCATGTTGCTTAAACACAACTTTCTTGAGTCTCTTAGGTACAGGGCCGCTGCTGGCCAAATTGGTGCCCTAAGCAGGATTGTATGGCTGTGCCCCCCTTCCTCAAATATGATGATAAAAAAAAACACCTACTATAGGGGTGAAAATAGAACTTTAATCAAATAAATAAGTACATGAATAAATGGTATTATTTACAAATTACAATTGTAGCTCTTGACATTTTTATTTTATAGTCTCAAGCATTCAGAAATCACGCAAAAGGAAATTAAGCAGTTTTACTATGATAAAACCATGGTTTATTTTTGTAAGGGTTGTGATATGCATGTTTTTTTGTTGAAGAATTTATAAAGGCTGTGTCATCTATAGCAAAAAGGTGGCCAAAAATGAAAGATAAAGTGAATATTTGAATTAAATGTTTGGTCAGTATCCTAAACAAGGATTTGATTGTCCTGTACGTGTAACACCAGCAACTTTCACAGGAATGTGCCTGAAAGTGATAAACGGGCCTCGTTTTTACCTAAATGATTTATAATTTATTTTAATATATATATCAAAAATATACAGTATTGTATATAAAGTATTCACCTTATATGTACAGTATAAGATGTGCATTGTAGCTGACACCTAAATTAACACATTACAATTGTTTTATGACTGCAAGTCTTTCTCCTCAAATACTATTGAGCTTCAAATTTGCGTTTGAGCCCATGTGAAAAAGTATCATAATAACATATGATTTACAGTTTATTGTAATAAATATCAAACATTCAATTCAATTGTGCATTATAGCCGACAACTAGATGAACAATTACAGCTGTTTTTATGACTGTAAGTCGTTCTCCTCAAATGCTACTGACATTAGACAAGTGTATGCCAATATCGCATGTAACTTTAGAGACGGTCCCTAAATGTGAGACTCTTGAACGTTTTTTTTACTTTGTTTAGTTTTCTTTTCTATGTGCCGGATTGCTTATGTCCTGTACCCGGCATAGATTTCCATCCATTAATTATGAACATTCAGCCGCAAGCATGAGGTGTGAGCGGTCACAAGCGTGGATGGGACGCATCAGCACACATCCCTCTGGAAGTTGGTGCCCTACGCAGACTGTGTACTCTGTGTATAGGGAGTGGTGGTACTGTTGATTTGACACACAAATCATATAACAAACAATTAGAGAGGTTTCCATTTAAGAATCTGTTGAATAAATGAATCAGTGACTCACATATAACACACAAAAAGATAAAAACTTGTTGAAACAGTCACTTTAGCCAATCAGTGAATGAATCTCAACATTTTTGTACCACAGTTACATAAGGAGTCTATTTGTAGCTTCCAGTTTATGGTTCCAACAAAAAAATGGCTGTTTATGTTACTGTGGTCATTTCAGAGTTCATTAATAGAGTCCACAAATTTATTTAATTGAACTTTTAACAGATGTCGTCTCTGATTCTTCTCTTTTTAGGCTCTAGATTCGTTCTGCTTCAGGGCAGCCAGTTGGACGCATCTGATTGGCTGAACCCAGCCCAAGTGCTGCTGTACTACCAGCAGAATGCCAGTGGCCCCTGGGTCAATGATCTATGTGGTCGCCGTCTCTTGGACCCCTGTGAGCACCAATGTGACCCAGATACAGGTACAACACCACCCTGACATGATTATGTACTTCACACAGCTCATGTAGAAAGTCTGACACCAGGAGCAACACACACTCTGAGGGACATACTTAGGATAGTTCATCTGAGAATCTGAAAAGTCATTTCAAAATCATCACTAAAGTCACCTTCATGTCTTCTAAACTCCCCCCCCTTTGTGAAATTCAAGAGAAGAGATTTTGTAAAATGTCTTAATGTTGGAAAAAAATGTTGTCCATATAATGAAAATCAGTCCAATAATGTTGTTTTGGACCCCACTGAACATTCTTCACATTCTTATTTTATGATCCATTTAAGAAAGTAAGTCATACTGGTTTAACTTGACATGAGAGTTTCATTTTTGAGTGAACTGTCAATCTGCACATTGGAGATTTATTTATTTATTTATTTATTTTTGCCTTGAATTCATTAGTCTGTGTCTTTGCCTATTAATCGTAAAATATTTTTTCCCCACCCTTTCGCCCTAGTGAATGAATGCCCATCCCCTTCACTGTGTAAAATCAATGTGTTCACCAAACTGCAGTTGTAATACAGCTTCCTTTAAAGAGCAGAAGGGACAAGAGAGAGAGGCTTAGCTCTGATTCATCTGTCTGTTCATTTGCAGATTTCTCTGAAGGTGTCTCTCTTGAGTGAACAGTATTAAGTAATGAAAGCTTAATTGAGCAAGAGCTGTGAGGACAATAATTCTTGGCAATGAATCTTTGTAATGTAAAACTTGGGCTTATACAGCTTGAGTGACCTGGATTAGAATTTTTTTTCTTCCTTTGTTGGGACGTAAATTAGGCAAAGCACAGATTAAATGGAATGCCTTAACTTCAGGATATTCTGAGCCAGGGATGCATTAATATTCTAGATGACATTTATTCAAAAATGTTGAGTTTAGGGCTGAAACGATTCCTCGAGTTAACTCGATTACAAAAAATGATCGAGGCAAATTTCTCTGCCTCGAAGCCTCTTTTAATTTATTTTAAATCTCACGTCAGGTTCTTTCGCAATGATTTTTTTAATGTGACACAAAGCGTTTACGTCACCCACAAAGCGGCAGGAGACACAAGCGCTGTGTCCAAAATCACATAATGCACGGAGTCAGCAGTGTTTTGATTTGAGGACGCAGGCAAACGTAAATAGAACGTCGTGGCATGTGTCCATTACAAGATATATCAAAAATATAAATATATATAATCCAGTCATAAAAACGGAATTTACAGTCTATTTAAATATGAATCCTGCATGTTCTGCGTGTCACTGTTAATGAATGGAGCAGAAGCGCGTCTTCCTTTATCAAACACACTGAAGTGCGCGTGATGCTCGCGGTGATTTCAGCGTCTGCTGTCTCACTAAATAAGGACGTGAACACATGAACAACATCTCCAGAACTGTTCTGAGAGTCACTTCATGAGCATTTGACCGTTTTATTTGAGTAAAACTAGCATCATATCACATACACAGAAATGCAAAGGTAAGTCGGTCAACCCATCAAAATTAAGTCCGGTTAAAGACTATTGTTCAGCAGAATGTGCATAGCCTACTTCAAAAAAAAAAAAAAAAAAAAAAAAAATATATATATATATATATATATATATATATATATAAATCAAACATTTTTTTTTTTTTAGGTATAAAATAATTAAATGTTTATTTTTGATGTATGCATTGCATTCTATGCATTTATAAAATAAAATAAAACAAATTCTAAAAAGGGAAACTTAGTTGTTCATTTTAAGAGACCCAGGAGTCTTATTTTCTCTTTCATAATTAATATTGCACTTTAATTAAGCAAAAACACATTTTATCCGATTACTCGATTTATCGATGGAATTTTTGGTAGAATACTCGATTAAAATATTCAATAGCTACAGCCCTAGTTCAGTTGTATGTTAACACTCCAGATGAACTTATACCATATAAGATTTTAGCAGTTTGAATGCAAAATTGTCAGGTTTCACTTTGTCTTGACTTTCGAATAATTTCAAATGTATTTAGCTGTTACATTTCACTATATAAAGCTAATGTCATGGATTTACTCTAATACAGTATGTGGGCAGTTTTCCTCCTATCACCATATTTATGCAGTACATACAGTATTAACCTATTAGGTAGAAAAATCAATACATGCATCAAATAAATGCAAAGTAAGTATTTTCCAGACATTTTAATTATATCTTTAATTATAGTTGTAGTTCAATGATAATATAAAACAGATAGCAGCCTTTGCAATATAGGAAGGCCTTGTCGTCATATTTGGAGGTCCTTAGCTTAATTAACACCATTTTCCAATTGCTTTTTGTTCTGTTTAACCTTATTATTTTTTAAATGTCAGTACACACTATACCTATGAAATTTATTAGAATATTGATGAATAATCTCAGGCAGTGTGCAGAATTGTTTTCTGTATGCATCATGAATCTGCATTTACCACAAAAGACTGCAAAATTGTTAGCTGATATTGATCTTTTCCATTTTTATAGTTGTTCCAGTCAGGCAAAACATAGTCAACAGACACACAGTAACATCAAAATGAATAGCAATAAATTCACATTATAGCTATTTTCCCAGTAATCTGCAGCAGGAATCAGTCCAACATTGTTATCATTTGTCGACAAGTTCCTCCTGTTTGCATCCATAATTCAAAAGAGAAGCTCTACTGGCCTTTGAAAAGTGAATCTTCCAACACTAAATGAATCAAAGTTGGACCGTTGGGAACTCGCCTTGCTTTCCTCCAAATGAAATCTAAAAGGATGAGACCTTGGTTCTGCCACGGTTCAATAATTGCATTGTGCTGTCGGTGTGTGGGGGATGGGGGGATAGACTACGTGGTTGGAGGATATTCACGGAAAACTGTAAGACTGTCTCAATAAAACAGGAGAGGGAGATACTGATGAAAGCTAGGATGGGGAGTGACAATAACTGGAGCTGTGTGCACTTTAAAAAAGATTGTGTATCAGAGGCGCAGAGGATGTGTAAAAGCCGAGATGAGAATCGGACTGATAACAAGCCTCTGGGAGACCCTTTTCACTTCCCTCATTTCCATCAGACTTTAGTGGACATTTATTAAACAAGAACACGCAATGTTGTGTCTCGGGCTACCTGATCCTTGCACTTTCATTTCATTAATTTGACTGAATAATAGATACCCTACATACACTCTCAGTGGTCACGGAAAGAGATGAATTATCTGGGACTTAAAAACTTCATTAATAAGTAATTCTACATAGTCACTTTCTCTGTCTAAATCCAAGAGTAGTGATTTTTTTACACACACACACACACACACACACACACACACACACACACACACACACACACATACGCACACACACACACACACACACACACACACACACACACACACACACACACAACGTTTGTTTTTTGTGAAAAGTGGGGACATCCCATAGATGTAATGGTTTTTATACTGTACAAACTATATATTCTATATCCCTACACTAACCCTAACCCTCACAGGAAACTTTGTGCATTTTTTACTTTCTCAAAAACAAACAAACAAAAAAAACAAATTCTCTATGATTTATAAGCGTTTTGAAAAATGGGGACATGGGTTATGTCCTCATAAGTCACCCTCTCCTTGTAATACATGTGTCATTCCCATTTCATTATACAGAGTTGTGTCCTGATATGTCACAAAAATAAGAGCACACACACACACAAATATATAAACTGGAGAAGTCAGCACTAAAATCCAACATATTATACCTTGTTTGCCTTTTCACATAATAGGTCAGTTAGTATTCGATAAATTGGACAAAGTTGTTGAAATAATTAGTTTTGGTTGTTACATGCTGAAATGTAAATCATACACACACTTTAATAAAGCCAAATCAGTTTTTGTCACAAGTAAATACGTTGGTTGACTTAAGACATAACACAAGACACTTTTTTTTTGTGCCACCTGCTGTGGTGTATTTGTGTGATATGAAGAAATGCTCACTGAACAAATCAGTGAACGAATCATTTTGGTGAAAATCAAAGAATCTTGTGAAAGAATAAACATTTCCACCACTAAATTCCACGCAACATAAATGGATTTTGAAAAATTTTGTTTTTAGTAACCCGCCCCAACACGCTACCCCACAAATTAAGTGCCAATTTCGTAACTTGCCGCGACCCGACCCGCGGGTTATGAGACGACCCGCACATCCCTACTGCACCTTGTTCACCTTTATCTCATGATAGGTTGATGTTAAATTGACTGGTAAAAATGTGTTGAAATGATTAATTCTGGTAAAATATATATATATATATATATATATATATATATATATATATATATATATATATATATATATATATCATCATTTGAGGTTTTGGAATCAGCATGCACATTAATTAACTGTAATACAATTAGAAAGATTTGTACAGTTCAGATGGAGTACAGCATGTCACACTGCAAGACACTTATTTTGCACCTTCGTACAATTTCAAGTTATTAAGTGATTTTGGCATGTTATTGTTTGACGAGCTTTGACTTATTTTATGCTTGTTAATACTGCAAATCTTTTTCTGCCATGTCACACCCCAGGAAATAAATGTTTGAACATTGGAGTACGTCCACATAAAATTTTAATGGCTTAAATTGATTTTATTTTATTTTATTTATTTATTTAGTGTTTTCACTTTTTATTGGGTTCTTAATTAGCAACATTTGCAACTATACCCAAGAGAATACCCCCCAAGAAATGCACAGTGCTTAATCAATAGTAGGCTATAAATGATAAAGTATATGTTTTGACCTTTCTATACCTTACTCGCAGTTAAGGAAAAATAAAAATTCCTTCTGCATATATTCTGTGAAGAGATAAATTAACAAGGTATGTATTTCTTATGCTTAAACTAATGGTTGAGCACCTGCTGGATATCCTCAATGATCACTCAATCACAAAGCCACTGGGTACATGTTCCCTGGCAAAATTTTCATTTACCACCCAGAGTCATAAAGGCTTCCTGCATCTCATTTGAATTTATCAAAATGTTATTATTACCTACGGTACAAGTTTAATTTCTGTTTTACAAATTACCTCGGCAAAGCTAAAACAGTTAACTATGCAAATAATAGCAGTGCTAGACCTTGTTCTTGGCCTGCCAAAATGTGCTAATGATCAGTAATAGATCAAATAAAGTGTTTATGACTGACAAGGGACTTTTTGCACTCAACTTTTTTTTTTTTTTTTTTTTTTTCTATTTTAAGATATTTTAAATGTGCAATGACACGTATTCCTGCAATGTCAAAGCTAATTCTTCAGCAGATACTACTTCAGTCTTCAGTGTCACATGATCCATCAGAAATCATTCTAATATGCTTATTTCTTACTATTATCATGTAAATAACAGTGCTGCTTAGTATTTTGTGGAAACTGGTTTCTGTGATGAATAGAAAGTTCAAAATAACAGCATTTTAAGAAATATAAATATATTGGATCTAATTTTGTAAATGTATTTACAGTTACTTTTGACTAATTCAATGCTACCTTGCTGAAAAAAAGTACTGTAAAATATATATTTAGCAAAAGTTTGAAAAGACAAAAGTTGACTGCTAATACAGCAACAGCAACTGTATATTATAAATGATGAATGTAGTATATAGTTGGCTTTCTCTCCAGTTTGCATCTTTTACACCACACAGT
This sequence comes from Carassius auratus, assembly GCF_003368295.1. Lineage (NCBI taxonomy): Eukaryota > Metazoa > Chordata > Actinopteri > Cypriniformes > Cyprinidae > Carassius > Carassius auratus. The sequence continues at coordinate 19,732,159 of NC_039265.1, forward strand.
TGCCCAAGAATACAATTTTCTCTTGTTTGTCAGAGCATCGGTTTTGCACATCCAATATTATTCTGCATAATGCAGAATTTAAGGTAACCTATACTGCATTAGCAGAGCTCTGGGTGTATGACATGAGAAGTCAACACAATCACTGACGTTGTCCAAGTGTGTTGATGACTGCTGCTGTGCACAGAATGCACAGGCCTTAGCCTTTTCTATATATTTTCCCCCCACACATAACACAATTGTTACCATGTTGGTCAGCGCAGTTTTTCCTGTGCCCCTTTGTATTTGCATCAGTCTGCTCACATGCGTCCTGCGAAGGGTGCAGCTTCATCAGCCCTATGAACCCAAATAATGACCAACATGCCTGTGGTTTGGCCTGACAAGGATAAGTACTGAAGAGGGCTGACACGGGAATCTGCTGTGCCTGCATATATGCTTCAACACACACACACAACAGCACCCATTTATAGCACTGCACATCTGGAGAATCACCACATTAACATAAACATGACAATGAGGTCATTTTCACTTGACCCTGAAGGGGGTGAATGAATATCTGTTATACAGAGAGATGATTAGACTACAGATCGGGGTATGGTGACAATGTAAGGAGGTAATTGCAAACTACAGGAGAAGTCATGCAACTCCATAGTTGGGTAAAATCAGTATGTCATGTTCACAGCTGCTTCACACATTAGTCTGAATGGGTTAAACTGGTGAAAATGGACTAAAAGTAAACAAGTCAGTAGTTCAGGAAACATTAGTTCCTGCATTTAAATGACCTTGAAATAGCCTAAAACAATCAAAACTGTCTGGACACAGTATAATGTAGTATGATCAATTATATTAATAAAACATCTGGGGTTGTGAATGTTCTCAAAAATGAAACAAAATGCAAAATAGATTTTATTATTTACTTTCTAGGGATGTTATTCAATAAAATCCCTTCACCAAAAATGACAATGGTAACTGCATTTTTTATTTTTTATTTTTTTTTTGAGGAAAAAAGAAAAGTGACTGCTTCCGTAACTGTTGTTTAAATAAAACTAAATTATTATAGAGAGAATATTAGCCACAATTGTCATAAAAATGAAAATAAGAACTATTCTGAAAGCTTCTTAAAAGGTATTTCTCTACATTTAAAAACTAGATGGTGGATTAAAACTAGATTGATCACAATAGAATGGAGAAAAATCCGAAGTGTCTCTAGTCACATTTTTTTAAGTTAAATAAACGTCTTTCTTCAGTTCTTTAACTGACAAGGAGTCAGCAAGTTGCTGGAAAAAAGTGAGACTCCCATCTAGCACTTTTACGTATAAGAAAAACTAATTAAAAACAGCACAGTTAGACACATCTTTTTTTTCTTTTCTTTTTTTTGAAAAGTTATTTGCAGCATTTGAAGGTAGTCCTTAAGTAATGTATGATGATTTTACATAGTAACAATAGTGTTTTGGCAGAAAGCTGGTGCCATCCTAACTGATTTCCTGCAGGGACACATGTCAATCACTGCTCAGCACAGCTGTATGATACTAATAATGCTTTTCTCTTATTATCAGTGATGATGTACTTTGTCTGCTTGCAGGAGAATGTCTCTGTTTCGATGGCTACATGAAGGACCCTGTTCATAAGCATCTATGTATTCGCAATGAATGGGGCCCAAATCAGGGGTGAGTACCATACCATACAAACATGGATCTGTCACCTTGAAGTTGGCCATGCTTCTTATCTGTAGTAAAAATGTCTCCAGTGCCGATAGCCAGCCAGGTGTTATGCACTGTAGGGAAATAAAATTGGCTTGTTTGAATTAATTAGCTTTTTTGCATGATGCTTTTACTCTGGAATTGGAAAAGAGATTAGCACAGCGAAGCTCTGGGTCATTTTAGATTTGCGTGACAGTGATTTACATTTCAGTATATTGCGTTACATGCTTAAGAAAGTATGTGTCTTGCATGCCTCGTATCCAAGTGCTGCTGCTAAAATGATCAAAGAGAAATAACTATTTTGAAATTCTGCTGAAATTCTTTTAGTTTCAAAACTTGTGTTGTTACCTTCATATTTTAGCGGAAGATTTAATATAATTTTAACTGCATCTGAACAGATGGTATCTTTAATCTGAGGTAAAATTGTCAGTGCACTTAACTAAGCTGCTGCTTCTTAAGTCAACCGATAGTTGAAGCACAAATACTACTAGAGAATGGCACAAAATAAAAGGGTGTCTAGATATAGTAAAAACACTTAAATGTTAGGAGTCCCTAATACCGGAAAAACTTGTATTTAAGATGTTTGAAGTTAATTAGACCCTCCCTGAGGAGATTTTCACATGCTCATCTGGGTTTGAGGCTGTCGCTCTGGAGCAGTTTGATTAAGAATTGGAGGTGAGGAAATCCTTGGCATTTTAATTTAGGAGAGAGATAGAAGTGATGATAGTTGGCGAGATGGATCCGATAATTAGAAATCAAATTATAACAATCAGCAAGATTGCCTTAAGGAAGTGGAATAGTGCTGAATGTGCTTACTGTGAAGGTGTGAACAGTTTTTAATTGACTCTAACACTTAGTGGTGGAGAAAGAAAGTCCATTGCTTTTTAAAGTTTCAAGGTGCCAAGATCTTTCCTAAACACTTTCCTGCAAATGTTCATATATAGCTACTTATTCCCTATTTTCACAGTATATTAAGGGAATATTTCACCCCCAAAATAATAACTTATGCTTTACCTTGTCAAAGTGAATTATACTATCAAACATCATGTTGAATAAATTGCAGAAGTAGCATTTATTTAAGGTTGTCTTACATAGTGGCTATATAACTGACCCCATGATTTGCTGTGTGATACTGACAAAAAATTTAGATGCTGTAGTAGAAACTGAAATTTAAAAAAATATATATTTTAACCTTTCTGTGTAATAGATTCTCAGAATGCTCCTGCTTTGGGTTCTCTTTTGGTGGATTGTGAATTCTGCAGGACAGATGTTGATGGATAAACAGCAGTAGGTGATCTGTGGTGTGAAGTGGTCTAACCAGGCTGTGACTGCTCTTTTGCTGTTAGTACTTATTTAGAGAGGCATCAGCTTCTTGTATTTTCTCTTATACTGCAGTGACAGACTCTGTCCCCACAGCTGCCTCCCTGAATCTCCATCAGTTCACATAGAGCTTTGGATAAACACACACTTGAAGTCACGCTCACGTCTGTATGACACTGACTAACGGAGATGCTACTGTCGGGTCACAGTTTTTACAAACAACATCTGCTGGAGGAGTTTCTGTGATATGCATATTGGGGACATAATTGGTCTGATGCGAGTTCACAAAGGAACTCCCTTTTATAAGATGGTTATGTTTTCATCATAAAGTCATCTCAAAGGTCACATGGCTTTAGTGAAGACTGGAGCTGTTTAACAATGAATGAAGAGTCTATAGTGTGACGTACAGTTTGTAAGGTGTTCATTATTATTATAAATATATATATATATTTTTTTTTTGATTTTCTGCCCTTTCTGTTTTGCAGCCCATGGCCCTACACAATTTTCCAACGTGGTTTTGACTTGGTGATGGGAGAGCAGCCATCTGATCGCATTTTTAGGTAAGAAAAATTATCACTTTATTTGTACAATAAAGCTTATGACCAGGTTTAAAATGGGGAGTAAACATATTGAAAATATTAGGAATATTAGAAGCAGTGCGATGAAAAATATATACATAAAATGGGACCAGTTACTAAATAAATAGAACATTCTTTTTTATATGACTACAGAAAATATGCTTTGAAAAAAAAAATAAAAAAAGGTGCTGACAAGAATGTAATAGGTTTCTGTTGAGACAGAGTAGCTTGTGAAATAGAGTACACTTATTTTGTCATTTTGGCTAAGCTCACATGTCTTTATTCAACTTCAAAGAGCTCTATTCACAGTTCAGAAAAACCATGAAAATAGAAAAATGCTGTAATTACTTTTAATACATGCCCACTGAATGTGATTCTTCGTGAATAAAAAAAAAAAAATCATCCATGTACAAAGGCGGGGATTTAGATGATGTTTACCTCTGAGTGTAACTGGAGACTCAAGACTAATCAGTGCACTGCTTTATGTTTCAATCTGTGAGGTGTATGTTTTGGAATATTTAGCAGTGCTAATCCAATTGAAGCAACATATGGTTACCTTCAGTTGCCATGCATAATCTTCATGTTCTGAATTATTCATAGATCTCATCCATGACATTCTGAAGCCCTTTGATTGTTCAAATCTAATTCATCTGCAAAAATCATAAGCTATTTATATGACAAATCTTAAGAACCAGTTTCTTTCTCATTTGAAAACAACACGGGAGGGCATCTTGTAATTGGAATCTGTGTTATAACCTCAAAAGGTGTAAAATCTCATATCCCTTGGCTTTGGGCCACCAAACAAATACATTTCATTGGAACAATTAAATGTTTTATTTCCAAACAAACCTGCACAGACATGAATGTTTGAGATGACTTGAATGAAAGATTTTTTTTTTTCAATTTCACAGATCTTTTTTTCATACATCATTGATCTGTGCCATGGATGAATAGGAAAGTCCATAATCTATTTTGAATGCTTCGCTTATTCATATATGTATATATATATATATATATATATATATATATATATATATATATATATATATATATATATATATATATATATATATATATATATATATAGCTTTCAATATCAGAAATAATGCGACTGATTTTTAAAAGTGGAACTATAAAGTTCAATAGTGAGAGAAGGAGAGATGTTGGAGAGATGTTAACCGTCTGTGTTTTTTAATTTGGAGAATTTTTTTTTTTACACTCTCTAATCTGATTTGCTTTCCAGTCTGCAGACAATTCAAAAATAGAAATTAAGAACCTTTTAGATTTTAATCATGCGTTACTGTGTCTGTAAACATCCAGTGCAAACTATGGTACCCACATCAATATGTTGAGAACTGCTTTTCATAGTTATTTCTTTCCATCCTGTTCTGAGGTTCCATCTTTGTTTGTTATTGAGTCAGTGTGCTGAGATATTTTAAAAGGTACCCTTACTTTTTTGATAGATGTTTTTTTTCCTTTGAACTTCCACATGTGAGGAGGGAGTTTTATCCCTGCCTCAGCATTTTGTTAGATAATCCATTTACAAACATTTTCTGCAAAACTCAACTGAAGCCGTTTCACACTATCAGGCAACAATATTCAGATATGCAATACTTCATGTCACTCCCCCTTTTTCTTGAATCTGCATATTAAAAACCGCTTGGGTTAGGTTTCAGCAAATTTGTGGTGTTCAGATATATTTTTTGAGCTTTCAAGGAAATTATGAAACATGTGAGTATTGATTGTACTGAAATTTCTGCCTCCAAAATTTGACAGTAATCTATTACTTTAATAGATAAGTTTACCTTTAACAGCATATTTTACAAGAAAGAAAAAAAAAAAAAAAAACGCTGTGCACATGAAATGATCCAGGTTTAATTGGATTTAATGTAAACGGTAGCTGATGATGGATGATATATTGACATAAATAAGCTTGTGGTTACAGCTGATGAGGCACACACTACCTAGGTGTAATGAGATTCATTTAGAGAAATCCAGACTGATGAGCGCAACTGAAAAACAAGCTTACTGTGTATTACAGCATATTGTGGTCAGAATTCAGATGCAATTGCATTTGAATTTTCCAGTAGTGCAAAATTTATGCATTAAACCCATATTTGCTATTGCATTTTTCTTATAAGTCACAATGCGCTCGTTATCTTTAATCATTAATAATGTTGTCATTAATGCAATTGTTCAAAGTTGCTTGTCTATCCTGTGAGTGTTTTGCGCTTGTTAGTGTGTGCGTGTTTTGTTTTGTTCTTCGAATACTAATATTAATACTAATAATACTCATTGGAAGTCGCTTTGGATAAAAGCGTCTGCTAAATGACTAAATGTTAATGTTAAATGTTATCCACTAGTACATGGGGTATTTAATACATCTCATGTAACTTGTGTTAATAGGAATTAATTTGAAGAGAAGTTCCTCTTTTTATGAAAATATGCCATCTTTCCTGAAAAATAACACATTTATTTTAATATGCATAATATATTAAAAATAACATCGTGCGCACATGTCAGTTTTCCGAAAAGTGTTAATTTAGACATAGCCATGTATATATGCCATCAAGAGCCAGCCAAACCTGTTGGTGGCGGTTGTAACGAGAAGTTCAAGCCCACATAAGTCAATCAGAATCGGTTCAGAATTGGTTTCAGAGGCACATTCTCCATTTGCGTGTAAACGAAGGGCGCAAACGAAGGGAAATGTCTTAGTTTTTAAAAATAACCATGTGCGTGTAAACAGGGTCCCAGTTTCTCCCTTGTTTGATTGTTATTATTTGATTCAGGTGTGTCTTGTCTATTACCCTCATTTAGTTTAGTATTTAAAGTGTTGTCTTTTCTATGGTTCCTTTGTCCAAACGTCCATTTTTATACAAGTCAGTACTGGACAGGACTGCATTTATGGATTGAGTGTTATGACACTAACTGAAATTAAGTGCAGTTAAACAGAGCTAGCTTGTAGATCTGCCAGTTTTCGATTACTCCTACAAACTCTTTGGACCTTCTGTTCTAGGCATTATTTTACAACGCTCATTTGCTTTGTTTTTGTAGTCCTCTATGGACATCCACCCACAAGTTGATCTTATCTGCCTGGACGTCTAAAACCAGGGGGTGGGGGGAGTTTTCAAGGTCAGATAAGCATTCCAGTATGACTCCAGTTATAAAATGTGCTACTGTTCCAGAGTGAGGGTCAAACAGAAAATGCAGTTATATTTGATTTTGCAGAAGAGAAGAGCAGAAGTGAAAAAGCTTTTTTTTTTTTTTATCAGTTTGAACCTTCAGATGGATCAGTAAGAAAATACATTATTTGTTAAATCCTTGCTTAACTGTGCAGAGGCGGATACAATAAACCAAATGCATAAAAGTATTTACATACATGTGGGAGTCTCTCACGAGGATTTATGGAATTGTTTTTCTGGTCAGAAATCCCTCAGTGATTATGAACACTAACATGTCTCTTTTTAAATGTGAAAATGTGTCATTCGTTGTTACCCAATACATCACTGTTGTTATATTCCTTCCCAGCATTTCAGTTTCACTCATGGACATTTTTTTTTTTTTTTTTTTTTTTTTTTTAATTGTACAACTACTGTCAACCAAATGCCAATTTTCTTGTCTCACAATGTAGCAGACTGAAACAGGCTGAATGATGGAACATTTATTTTTATTTTGTTCCTCAAATATTCAGTTTGCCTTTTTGTGTTGCAGATTCACATACACTCTTGGAGAAGGCATGTGGCTGCCACTTAGCAAAAGCTTTGTCATTCCTCCAGCTGAGCTGGCCATCAACCCCTCTGCTAAGTGCAAGACAGATATGACTGTCATGGAGGACGCAGTGGATGTCAGGTAGGAGATGACATTTTCAATCTTGTTTCAAGCATGTTTCAAAGAAGAATAGCTGAACACTATGACATACTGAGATGCATTAGTGGATAGTCTGCCTGAAAAGGCAAAAAAAAAAAACTAGGACTTATTTTAAAACCGTTTGGACCAATCCTTTAGCAGCCTTCCAGTCGTCAGATTAATGTATGATAATGGATCCCTCACAAAGTTCTGGTTTAAAAAAATGTTACCTGTATGTACCCAACTGTTGCCATCCACCATTTTAACTTGCATGCTTATATATATATATATATATATATATATATATATATATATATATATATATATATATATATATATATATATATATATATATATATATTTTTTTTTTTTTTACATGTATTTATTTATTTATGTAAATATTTTGAATGTCCAGGGTGAAAGTTTTAAACTGCATTTTATAGAAGTTTATAATTTTCCCAGATCTTTAAATAAATCTTAAGAAGGGCATGCTGTGGATCTGTTTCCATTCCAGCTTCCATTCCTAATTGAACAAGCATAACATCATAACAACACCTGCATTTGCTTCAGGTCAAAATAGGGCTGAAGAGTTAATTCTGTTGCTACCACATATATACATTTTATACATACTGTATATTTATGTTGTATAAACATTAGGAATCGTTTTCACTGTGCAATTTGACAATGTATTTAAAGAAAAACTGCATTGTCACAATATTAATTACATTTTTTTAACCTATTTTAAAACTGCACTGTTTTTTCTTTTTTATATGGGATGTGCCTTAAAGCTTATTTGAGAGAGTAACAGTAACCAAGGTGGGAAGAGCCTAGCAAAGGGTTCCTTTTTGGATGCAATTGACCAAAATCAATGCTTTAATTAAAGTTGAACCTTATGCATTTTCCTTTTTTTATTATTCATTAATGCCATATTTCACAAGGAACTGTCAAAGATAATTATAAAATGTAGGTTTCTGACAGGCATTACATGCACGTGATAGAAAACGCTTCACTATAGATAAAGTTTGACTAAACTTTACAAAAAAAAAAAAAAAAAAAGACCAGAAAAAGAAATTCTGAACACTATGGAAAATCCTCAAAGGCAACTGAGCTTGACAAATTAAAGATTACTTATCTTGGATATCTTGGGTGTCTTTAAGTTGACTAGATAATTACGGAAAAGTACAGCAACGTGTCTATGGTTCCAGACTTATAAATAGCTTCTGTGTTTTCAGTGTCTTTTACTAAAGCCATTATGTGGATACATTTAAAGACTTTGTGAGTTAAATAAGTCTCTAAAACACTGGTTTCAAGATCCAGTTGTGTCAGTTATTTCATCCTAACCATATCTTTCTTCAGAAATCCTTTTGAGATTTCTCTGCTGAATATAATAGCGTATAATCTATTGATTTAATTTAGCCACTATACCTGACATTTCTATACTAATGTCACTATACCTGACATTATTGCTTGAATGACACCTCTTGTGAGTTGTCAAATGAGGATGATTTACTAGCAAAGGATTTGTATTTATTTATTTTTTTATTTTTATTTTTTGCAAAGGCTCAAAATAGATGTGGCTTGACATTTATCCAGACCTCAGAGGGGCTTTGAATGCATTGCCAAAGGGCACATACTGATTTGATTAATTTGTTTTTATCATAAAATTGATTAATCTGTTGATTAATCTCACACTAAATTATCACGATAGCTGCTGCTTAAAGGGACTTTTAAACATTTCAGTGATCAGGGCCTTAAAGGCAGTAACATGAAGTTACTTTTAGAAATTCAATTATAGATATGGTTTTGTTCATCATAAATAATACATTTGGAAATTACCTATACAGCATGCTACTTGCAACTACTTGCAATTATTATTATTATTTTTTTTATTTAATAAAACACCATTTAGTATGTTTTATTTTTTGTTACTATTTTTTTTTAAAGCCTTTTGGTTAATGGGGAAATAGGAAGTGTCCTCATAAACCATGTTTCATTGTAGTACCTATGTCAATACACACATTTGTGTCCTCCTAAACCATATAGAACACACTCACTTACATACAGTACTGTACACCCATAACTTGTTTGTTTCCATTTTTTGTTCTTTTAGCTGTTATTGTCTTTCATCATATTTGTTTTTGAAGACATGTTCATGGAGGTGTTACTTAGCTACATGCATGAATAAATACCAATATATATGTGGTGGAAAGTATTAGTTTTTATTCCTTTGAAAGGGCTAAGTGTGTCCTACTGATCTCCCGCAGAGTGTCTAGCTTCACAGGGTCCTTCGTACAGAATTTGGCAGGCCATGTGGTCCCTTGGCCCTGGGCTTGCTGAACATTGCCTCAATTCCAAGTGTTTTTCAGAGCACTGGAATATTTTGAAGTAACCCACATCATGTTAATTAACATTCGTCAAAAAGATAATTTACTGCCTGATCTTTAAAAGGCTAATACACCCAAATATGAAAATGGCATACATTTCTTCTGCATGATACACAAGAAGTGTCCCTACATGTCTAACATTGTAACATGAGATAAAGTTATGAAAGTAAATGATGAAATTGTATTGTCTAGGTGAACTATGCCATTTAAGGGCTCTTTAATTGAGTCATAGTATGAAAAACCTATAGGGGTACCATTAAACATACTGAAGTGTAAAAAAAAAAAAAAAAAACCTGCACACACACATTTTTAACTCCAACAACGTTAATATGAGCTATTACAAAATTTGGCTGGCTCACTGGTTGGAATTTAGTCTAGAATTTATTGACTTGGCATAGGGAAATTATACATTTAAGTGCCATTACTTGCACTGATCATCTTTGGACACTGTTAAAGCTGTAATTATTCCTTTGAGAATTAAATATTAGCATAATAACATGTTTTTATGATTATTTGAATTATTATTTGCACTAGTCAGAGCCTGCTTGTTTGGAAAATCACCATAGCTGTCGACTTTGTACATCGCACAGTAAATATTTGTTCATTTCAAGCACAGCAAACACATTTCACTACTGTTGTGCAAGTGAACCAGTACACCACTTCTACTCCCAGCAGCATAGTCTGATCCAGGGAAAAGCAATCTTGGAACTGCACAGAACAATCAGTTTAGAGAGAATACAGTATAGGCTCTGTATTGGTCTATAAAGGAGATGTTTGGAACGTCATTGCATTTGTTACAGCAGGATTGTTCACCAGGGGTCCACAATCGTAGCAAGCAAGATCATAGGGGGCCTGCCAAATATCGTTTGAAATTGAAAATGTCTAAAACAAAAATACAATAAAGTTAAAGTTCGGAAGTTTCATTGTGTCTCATAGATTAAAATATATTTATTAAAATGTACAATGTAATGTACAATGATACAACTGACAGATTAAATTACAGTTGAAGTAATGCGCATCAACTGATTCTTTCTGAAGAATAACTTTTTTTTTTTTATTGAGCTGTTGTACAAAAGTGAAATGTATTATTATTATTATTATTATTATTATTATTATTATTATGCAAAGCTGAGTGCAACATCTTCAGTTACAATGTAGGCTTTAGAACAGTATCAGAGATAATGACAGATTAGTGTCTTAGATTTTGTTTAAAAAGTATTATGTATCACGTTTGTCACAGAATGAATCTTCTATTAGTTGGATGGCCTCCTTTATTAGAATCTTAAGTGAAGGTTCATTTTAATTACTTCTTGCTGGTGTTGAAAAGAACAGGCTGCACTTTTGCAGTGTCTAGTCTGAAAATGCTTGCTTTGTATTGGGAGTTAAGCTACTAATTAGAGCTTCCACAGACTTTCTGTTCTAAGCCCTGCCAATTGAGATGCTTTGTTCGCAGAGGTAGATTTGTCTCAATTTGTTCAAAGTGCCCTCATTACCGTGGAACGGGAGTCATTATATATTCTGCCTTATTACGATAACATCTTCCCCCAACGACCATTACATCACGGCTTTAAAAGGTCTCCCTTCTCTTATACTCCTAGTATTTTGCTGTTGACTGGTGGGAGTGGAAACCGAAGGTGAGTGGTTCAGTAGGTGTGGGTAATACAGCCTCAAAATGCACAATATTTGAAGAATATTTCCGAGAAAAAAAAAAAAAAAGGAACATTTTATTGGTGATTGCAATGGCAGGCAGCAGCATTTATTAGTGCAAACAAAATGAAGGGCATTTTCAAACCTTCTCCAAAGAGCTACTGTCATTGATGACAGACACTACTTAATTTGAAGTATAAATCTATTGTCATAAGGTGGCAGCAGCAGCTGTGTGTTAGACTTGAAGCAGACCAATTGGTGTACAGGGCCGTAGATGGGGTTTGCAGGGCTCTGGTGCAGGTTTTACCAATGGGCCCTGTCTGAAATTGTGTAAATAGCACAAATAAACACATATACAAATTAAACAATGTTTACGTTTTTTTCAAGTTCGTAGATGTCCAGGTACAGAAACTGAGTAATCGAATGTAAATAGCATTGCATAGTCTTTACTGTATAAATTGAATATAAATTTAAAGTAATTCTACAAAGTAATTCTGTGAAGAGCAGTGAGTGGTTTTCTCCCATTGCATTTCTTGGATTAACATTAAGACAACTGACAGCAGCTAGTAAATTAGGCACGGTCACTTTAAGAGAATACGTCCAATATGATACGCATTCCATTTCTTTCACAACTGTTTACTTTCACTTAAGACATAACTGACCACTTCTTCGAGGATACTTTCAAGGTGACAATTTTGTATGTGTTTGTTGTTTGAAGAGCAAGAAGAGACAGCACAGCGCATGGGTGCTGAATTAAGCTTTTAATGTCTTTTTGTGTTTGTATGTTTAAACTGGCGAGGTGTATTAGTTCGTTCAGGCATGGGAGGAAACGAAGAAGAGCTCAGTTTGGTGTTTGCACAGCTCTCCTGTGTGCACCAAACTCGGCGTGCAAACTCTGAGTTTTTCCACTTCTTCCACCATATAATTCGTATTACCAGTTTAAGGTTTCAGGACATTCCAGAATGCACGATCTGAAAGTTTAGCCTCTAATTGCTTTTTTCTCTGTCTCGCTTTTTTATATTAAGTCATGCACTTATTTGATTGGCATATTTTATTCAACACTGACAGACCATGTCTTCACTTGGCTTTTAGAAAATAATAATCTTCCACTTCATAACAGAAAAACAAAACTTGGAACGTAAAGGCAGTATTTCTGTCTTGAAGCCGAAATCACAGTAGCAGAACTACTGTGAGTCCATTTATCACAGCACTCCCCTTCTCCCGCAGCCTGGTGATTTCACACTCTTAAAATATATTAGACAATAAAAGGTCACTGGTTTGCTCCTTTATCTTCACCACTGCCCATTCATATTTCATAGTAATGATAAATATTTGGATGTTTCAAGTGATTCAGAACATAAAAAAATAAATATCACCCAATACAATTTTCCAGCACAGCTTAAACCAAGGTCAGAGCAATGGATTTCACCTGTTCAAGGTTTAGCTATCAGTGCTGTTGCTTACTTTTGCTGCTTTGGGAAGCTTTTCCCTTTAGCTGGATTTATAGTAGCTAAGGGAAAACACAATATTCATTTTTAACTTCACATTACTTTCCTCTTTGATATCTAGTTCTTGATATATTTATGTAATTTGTTTTGGATAAAGTAAATATATTATAGTAATCAAGCAGACTGCATCGTCCTAATAATGACTAAAGATGCTAGAGGTCATTTGCAATATTGACCTGCCATGACTAACTGAGTTTTGTATGCGTCATTGTTCATCAGGGAGGAGCTGATGATTTCTTCATCCTTCGACAGTCTGGAAGTGCTGCTCGACTCTTTCGGCCCAGTGCGCGACTGTTCAAAAGACAATGGAGGCTGCAGCCGAAATTTCCGTTGCATCTCTGATCGCAAACTGGACTCCACTGGCTGTGTGGTGAGTTGTCATTGCCTGTCTTATTGTTTTGGGGCTGTAAAAAAAAAAAAAAAATCAAATGAATGATATTATGTTGATTAAATTAATCGCATATATAAATACAAGATGAGCAAAGCCCCCAAAATAGACATGTAATAAACATTACAAAAGGTCTTTAGAAGTCCATATATTAATATTTTTCTATTCATACTACAATTGCTCCAATGGTAGAAATCTCATATACATATATATTAATCTGAAAGCTCCAGTTTTATTTCATTTTTTATTGCATGTTTGTCACCCTTTGGAATCCATCTATTTTTTTTACCTCTTCCAGCTGTCTTGTGATCTCTTGTTTGATACAGACTTCTCTATTTACTTGTTTACATTGTTATAGACTCAAAAAAAGAGATAAAAAAGCAATTTCTTCTCGATCTAACAACCTGTATCGTCATAAACTTTACAAAGTTTATGCAAATTTGAAGAAAGAACACTCTTTTGTACTCCACTTCTATAAAAAGCATCTACTTTTATAAGTTAGGCCTTCCTTGTCTGCCCGAAGAGTTGATTTCACTTACCATGAAAAATCGTGTTTGTTTCTTCCATTTCTTTTTCTTTTACATCACACTCACTCTCTTGTTCTCACTTGTGGCTGTTAAGCAGCCATGAAATGAGCCAGGAGCTCTGATTTCACTCACCATCTGGTTGAGGTACGCTTAAAGTGTTTGATTTCTCACTCTGGCATGTACCATGATTAGTGTGTTTGGCTGACACTGCTGATGGGAGGATTGTTTCAGCCAGGGTTTATGAAAAGTGCTGTGACTCATCCATCTTTCTGACACTCACTTCATTCACGATCTCCTGCTCGTGTTTATGAACATGCGAATCAGGGTTTATGCAGGTACGTCTCCAACATGAGCCTTATTAGATAACTGTTCCTGTTCCTGTCCATAGTGTTGTTTCATTTGAGAAATATTTGCATTGGTTGGATTTTCTGAATACAATGGCTGTCATGCTTATTGCATATTGCATATGCATGTTTTTATGTGCAAATGGTGCGCATATCAATTTAGATTTTATTTTGACTTAATAAATAGAGATCTTATGCAAATGTATTCGGAAATATCTTAGTTCTTTGTTGTTGTTGTTGTTTTAATGCAAGAATAAAATGACCCTCCAATCATATTTGTAGATTATTTTAAACATTACACTGTAATATAATGAGATTCTGTTGATTTTGTCTTGTTATACTCATGAGAGCCTAAAGTAAATAAAGACAAATTTATGCCCCCACAGCGATGTAACTGCAAAATCAAAAGAATTACATTAGCATGTTTTCTAATAGTATTTGCAAGCATGCATTAAAACCAAAACATAATTTGGGGAGGTATTCATAGGTCAGTGTAGACTGACAAGAAAGGATGAGTGGGAGGAGTCAGGAAATGACTGACAGGTGAGGTCACTGCAGCACAAAATTCTGCTGTGCCTTGTTTCTCACATGCATTTGCATACTGAAATTGATTGATCACTTATGTCTTGCATTTATTGTTCATATATTCTTTTGCTACCTTGCAAGCATTGATATTTCCTTCAGGTAAAGCTTGACAGACAGCACCGAACCTGCTGGTAATGAAACAGATGTTATGGCCTTCCCAGTATTTTTCGCATCTCTAAATTCATCCTGTTCTTTTTAATCATAACAAACCCTTCTGTTGAGCCCGTAGCTTGATGTTTTGTAATTAACAGATTACTAAAGCTATAAAAATGATTCTTCAATCTGTCCAATCATAAGTGCTCGCTACGGGCCCCCCAGAGAGCCCCCCCTCCCAATCAATTAACACCTTGTCTGAGGACGGCAGTGCCACTGCTGCATCTGTGTTTTAATATCGCAGTCTGCGTGAGCGGGCTCATTCCGATCTGCTCTGTCTAGCTGATGTGTGGCACTCCTGGGAAGAGGAACAGTGCGCTAGTTTGGAAACACTCTGATAATCACTAAATGATGATGTGATTAATTAGTTCCTTTCCCTCCAGCACACTAGGCGTTGAGTGCTTTTGTGGGACACAGAGGGGTGCCCACCGTCCATCCAGTCGTCCGCATGAAAAACAAATGTGCTCCTCTTTAGATCTGAGCGAGCCAGCCGGTCATGTTGAACAGACTTTTTGATGATGCTGGCAGATGCTGGTACAGTATGTAAATGAATTATGTGATTGTATGTGTTAGAAGTGTATAAAATGGCAATGAATTTCAACATATATGCTCTATGCTCGATTTAATGTCAAACTCTTCATTAATTATAATAATAATAATAACAATAATAAAGAATTTAAAAACTACCATATGATTATTTGTTTCTCATCAAACATTTTGAATATGTATTTATAATATAAGGGCTGCACGATAAATCACATGCACAGCTTGTCAGTGAGCAACGGCTCTGTGTTTTAAATTAAACAACTTGGAGAATGGAGGGATGGATTATTATTGTATTATTAGAACTTTGTGATGTTGGTGGGTTTCCTCCTATCACCTGCTTTCTTCAGATCCTTCCACAACATTTCCTATTGGATTAAGGTCCCATCTTTGGCTCGGCCATCTTAAAACATTAACTTTGTTCTTCTTTCTCCATTCTTTGGTAGAACGACTTGTTGCATTTCCTAGTTTCTCTTGAGATTCAGTTTTTGGACAGATGTCCTGACGTTTTCCTTTGTAATTTGCTGGTCTAATTCAGAATTTATTGTTTCATCAATGATGGAAATCCACCCTGGGCCATATAGAGCAGAACAGGCCCAAACCATGATACTACCACAACCATGTTTCACAGATAGGATAAGGTTCTTATGCTGGAATGCAATGTTTTTAATTTCTCCAAACATAATGCTTATCATTTAAATCAAAAAGTTATATTTTGGTCTCATCTGTCCACAAAACATTTTTTTTTCTGATAACCCTCTGGCTTGTTCACATGATCTTTGGCAAACTGCAGGCGGGCAGAAATTTTATTTTCTATTTTTCTATTTTATTTTAGAGCTGTGGTTTTCTCCTTGCAACTCTGCCATGCACACCGTGGTTGTTTAGTGTTCTCCTGAAGATGGACTCAGGAACATTAACATTAGCCAATGTGAGAAAGGCTTTTTCTTGCTTAGAAGTTACCCTGGGGACTTTTGCATCAGCGCAGACTATTACACGTCTTATTTTTGGAGTGATTTTTGTTCTCTCGTCTTGGTGGATTTTCATCTCATTTGTTTGATTGGGTTCTCTTTGTTAACTTTTAGGAATTGTGAGAAAATGTGATGATCTTTTGGGTTATATTTATGCAGAAATATAGAAGACTCTAAATGGTTTACAAACTTTCAAGCAAAGAAAACAGAAACCCACAGACACGTTCCAAGCCTGCCTGCTGAGAGCATGTATAAGTTGAGGTCATCCACTGGAGGTAGAGTTTTCCATTTCTTACTGATGCATTCCATCTCTCTTTGATAGCCTGCTCACAATCTCCCCAAAAGCTGTTCTGTCTTCTATCATGTTCTGGCTGTTAAGCACTTCTGAGTTCCTAGTCAGTACTTGGCAAAGGTCTCCTGAGTTCAAAACATGAGTGGTCCAGATGCACAGCAGGGAGGAAACACCACTGTTCTATTTTTTATTTAGTTTTTTCCTCCCAGGATCAAAAGGTGGGTTTAAAGGACTGTATCCATCTCTGTGACAATCTGCTATATAAGGACAGTCTAGACCAACAGAAATACTTGGCCATACTAATGTAGCAGACTAGACTGTCAGGCTGACCACTGGCATAGTGAATAAGAAGAAAAATATTCTATTTGCAGAAACCTCATTAGGAAGGCAACACTAATTTGCTAAAAAATGTGTTAACTTTGTAATTTGTTTATTGTAGTGTTACTAGTACAATTAATTGTTGCAGTAGTTGTGGCAGTCTGAAAACTGGTTTGATTTAAATTTGTTCAATTTAAGCATTATAAATTGTAATTACACTCATTTGTTGATTGCTATAACAGTCAGCATGCAGTGCAAAACTGTTTATAATAATGGAAATCTGTTGTTTTACTATCAGGGTGAAAAGAACACTTGACAATAACAAATTCTAATGGACGTTTTAAAGTATGTCATTAAATCCGATTCCATGTGGTTTTCTGCATGGGTTTATGTGGTAAGAAACAAAGCACTTGCCAGTCTTCCACACTGGCACAATCTAGCCCAGTTAATGCTGATTTCTCTCTCTCTCTCTCTTTCTCTCCCTGCTGTGTGTGTGTGTGTGTGTGTGTGTGTGGGTGGGTAAGTGTGTGAGTGAATGTGTGTTTTTTCTATCCCGCTGGGCGCTCAAACTAGAATACACACTGACTCATGGGGACTCATGCTACCGTGGGGACCCAAACTGAGGTCCCCATGAGGAAACAAGCTTATAAATCATACAGAATGAGTTTTTTTTTAAGAATGTAAAAATGCTGAAAGTTTTCTGTGTGGGGTAGATTTATGTGTACAGTTGGGTAGGGCAATAGAATATATGGTTTATACAGTATAAAAGCTATTATGCCTATGGAGAGTCCCACAAGGATTAAGCCAGGCATGAGCGTGTGTGTGTGTGTGCGTGTGTGGCTGTGCGTGTGTGATCTAATGTTTCTATAGCAACTGTTCATGGCAGTTTTCAGATTTACAGATGCAATGCAAGTCTTTCTGTGTTATATAAAATTAACAATATGTCTGTGGTTTCATGTTATAACAATATTACAGCTGTTTTTTCTCTGCAACAATGACATTTCGGGGGGATTTACTCTTAATTACATGAATATATATATATATATATAAATATATATATATATATATATATATATATATATATATATATATAATATATATATATATATAATGCCAGTAGTTCTCGATTCCATTCCTCATGCCCCCCTGCTCTGTACATTGTATGTTTCTCTTTTCGCTTCAGACATTTGTTCTATTTGAACATATGTGCCCTGCGAAGTGGACATCACTGGATATTCCACCATGATTCCAGGTCGAAGTGAACATATATGTTCATTCAAAGTGCACTGAAGTGTGCGAGATGTACATTTAAATTGTTTTTATTTACAGAGGTATATGATGTCACACTTCATGTCCATGTGTGAAGACTTTGCAGCGCAAATCCATGAATGAATGTTTCGAATTGAGGTAAACTTCAACAGATTTCCCCGGCTCAGGGAATAGGGATCAGTGAACACTGTGTAGGGACCATGTCAATGGGAACACAGTTCATGCACGGAGCTTACTTCCAATGAGGTGATTATCTGAATCAGGTGTGTTAACAAAGAGAGACATGCAAAATATGCAGAGCTGGGGGGCGCGAGGACTTGAATTGAGAACCGCTGATATACACATATGCCAATTGTTCTGTCTCCTTTGTTCTATCCCTCTTTTCTGGCTCTTTTGCAATTTTTAGATTTGCATAGCATATCCGACAGTCTGAAAGGGATTTGTTTCTATATGACAAAATCGCATAGGCAATTCTCTTAAGCTTCGGAAAGCTGTGGGACTAGATCCCCATTTGGAAATGAGATTAAAGGGCTCAGTAGTTCAGGGCTTTTTCAGTTTATCTTGAATTTAAAACCTTCATGACTTCTCTGGCAACATTAACTGTTTCACCATGTCCTCTGTGCTGCAAAGTGCTTTTCAATCAAGGATGCTTGGCTCAGATAGAAGACTGTAATAACATTGAACTAGGAATTGCATTATTCACTGCGAGATGGATGCAAGGGCATTCCAGAACAAATGTTGTTGTGTTTTTTTTTTTTT